>NW_023502992.1:1142500-1269725 GCF_014066315.1 Letharia lupina
CTTCTTTTATCTCGCCTTCGCGATATTTCTACGCGTAGATAAATTTACTTATAATAAGCGACTCGTACTAATTGAAAAGATATAATATATTTTATAGAATATTTCATATTAAGTAATATTATATCGTATTCGAGTATAATATAAATAGAGTCGAATATCATTTTATTTTTCTAATATAGATTCGAAATCTTAGCGAGATATTTTACGATATAATTAGTATATATAATAGAATAAGATAGAGCTGAGCTTAGAAACCTTGAATTTGTATGTGCAGCCAATTATAAATTCGAGTCCTATACGCTTTTTAGTTAGACCGGCTGAGTTAGCCCGATAGCCCTTCCATACCTCCCTTATTAAAAATTTATATATAGAAGTTTTATACTTTAAAGTACTTAGTCTATAATATATATAGTTACTTCGTAATTTCTTAAATTATAAAGCTCGCTTTACGCTTTCTAACGCTATAAAAATAATGAAATTTAATCTATTATTAGTAGATTAAACTAATATTTAAATATTATAATTATATTAAACGCGTTCGAGATCGAATAATAATTCTTTCATCTGTTTATATAATTATTATTCTTTTATTACTCTATTAATTCTATTAATTTTATTAATATAAATATAATCGTCTTCGATACCCCTCGCCTAAAGATTACTTAACGTTTTAGATATATATATCTCTTTTATCCGCCTCTTAGAGCCCCTACTAACGCCCTTAGACTATCTTTTAATAAATTCGCTATTATTAGTAATCGAGGTCGTAAGCGAGCTTAATAGCTATCTACTACTACTTATAAACGTATTAAAAAACCTTTTAAAAGAGCTTGAATGAATATGTTCTTCTCTATATACTCCTTTTAAGCTAGCGATAGTGTCTTCTAATTCAGCGATACTACCTCTTAAGACGCGTCTTCCTCTCTAATTTATTCTTTATTATCTTATTTTAAAGTCTCTTAATAAAGCCCGAACGAATTTATAGCTATCGTTCTCCTCTATATACTTCTCTTAAGCTAGCGATACTCGAGTAATCGCTTAATTAATACTATTTATCTTATTAGCTTAATAATTCACTTAGTTAACTACTTAATTAGTTACTTAATTTAATACTCTATAAAAGAAGAAGTAAGAGGAGGAACTATAATAGATAAATACGGAGAATACTACGGAGAATACTACGGAGAATACTATAAAGAATATTACGGAGAATACTACGGAGAAACTAAGCGGTAATAAGGCTATTATTATTAAGAATACAGCTTAGCTCTCTAAGATCCTATATTATATACTCTTCACGATTTTATATTAAATTATTATTTAATAAGCGGAGAATACTACTATAACTTGGCCTATTATTCTTATTATATTAATATAATATATTATTATAATAACGTTATAAAAGGAGGATCTACTGCGATAATTATAGTTAATTAGGCCTCTATAGAAGGAATATCGGACGATATATATTTAGACGAATTGAAATTATTCGATATCTATAGCTATCTCATTATTCGAAAGATTTCACTGCGGTAAGAGATATTATGAAATTCATATCACTAATTAACACGTTATCTCTATTTCTTTCCGATATTTTAATACTTCTTACTATGAGAATATGGCCTTTCTCTATTTTTTATAAGTCTTAGGGTTAGTTATTACAGCAGGTCGGCCTATATCTATACCCCGAGGTCTTTATCTATAGCTAATTATATATAATTCTAAGTCGAGTTATTAGTAAGGCTAGCCTATTAATTATAACTTTAAGCAATTTATTAAGAAAGCAATTTACTCGATTAGCGAGATATATTAAGAATAAGATTATTAAGTAGATACTTCTTTTTTAGATAAGGATATAATTAATTAGCGATCTATAGTAATAGAAGTAAGTCAAATAAACTAAATATCGTATAGAAAGTAAGTAGAGTCCGATTTAACTTAAGGTTAGGGCTTTTACCTCCTTTATTAATTTCGTAGTAGTGAAATTAAGTCAAAAACGCATAGCAAGCGATTAGAGTTCGATTTTTAACTTAGAAAAATTCAACTCCATGAATTTAATTCATGGGCCTTTACTTATATATCTATAATATTATATTATAGTATAATATATATATAGAATATTTCGATTAGAATTTCTATATTTATAGAATAATTCAATTAAGATATATAGAATATATTTATTCTTCTTTATTAAGAGAGAGAAAATATAAAGAGTAATTTAATATAGTTATTTATCTTTTTATTAATAGTAATAATTAGAATAATAATTAGAATTATAAGCGTTTCTATTCTTCTTCTTAAAATTATAATATAAAAAAATATTCTAAATTTTAAATCTTTAAATATTATAAAAATAAAATTCTATAATTATTTTTATTTATATATTTATTTTAACGCGTTAGATAAGCTTAATAGACTTTATATTTATTCTTCTCTTAAATTTTATCTTACTCTTCTATTCTACTTTATCTTAATTCTTTTAAATATTTTAAATCTATCTCTATCTAATTAAACTTATTAATTATTTATAAATAGATTCGTTTTTTAAATTACTTTAAATCTCTTTATTGAGATTAAATCTATTATTATTAACTCTCTTTAATTATAAGTCTATCGATTATTTCTTTATATATTATAGAGTATTAATAATATATCTTAATAAACTTATAAATATTAGATTTATTAGAATACTTTTTATAAGCTTATTATCTTTATTAATATAATTATTATAATTATTAATTAAATTTTTATATAAAGTATTATTAACTTTTTTAATTTAATTTAATATATTAAAATCTTCTTTAAAATTAAATCTAATTTATTTAAATTTATTTTCTTAATATTTTATATAAAGAATTATTATTAAAATATAAAATATCGCTAATAAATAATACTTTTAAGTATTATAATATCTTTTAGCTATTAAAAAGTATCGCTTATATATAATAATCCTCGCGAAAAAATAAAGAATATTATAAGCTATTCGAGTAATTATAATATATTTAAACTTTAATTTCTTTTATTATTTTAAAATTAAAAAATTCGCTAAATTATTAAAAGAAGCTTTATAAAGATTAAAAGTAAGATTATAATTAAAATAATAATTAGAAGACTTATTATTTCTTCTATACCATTAAAGCTAATTATATTTATTTTTATTATTTAAATTCTTAATCTTAAATTTTATTATTTAATTAAATATATTTTTATTTAATTAATTTATTCGCTTAACTCTTTATAATTAACTACTTATATTAATATCTTAATAATTTTAAAATATTCTTATAAGTACTTTTTAATAAATCTTTATCTATAATTACTTTTTAGTATTAATCTTTTAATTTAATTTCTTTAATTTTATATTATTATAATTTAAATATAAAAGTGTAATTTATTTATATAAATAGTTTAAATTTAATTAAGTTCGATTATAATAGATAATTAATTTCTTATAAGCTATCTTAAAAGCTTTAAAAAGTTCTTTTTTTTAAGAAATTCTCTTTCTTCTTAATTTTCTAAGCTCTTTATCTATATAGTTAAATAGATAATTATAAATATTAAAGATATAATAAATTATAATCTTCTTTTCTCTATTTATTAATTTTATAAATTTATAAAAAGATTTAATAAGCTAAATTAAATATTAAATTTATTAGAAATTAATTAAAAATTATTTAGACGTCTAGACTATAATTTTTATTTATAATTATTTTTTATTATTTAATTTTAAGTAGATAATTAATCTATTCTTTAAAAAGTATATAATATTAATATAAAGAAATAGAGCGCGAATTAATATCTAATAAGTTAAATTTTAACGAGTTTTAATATTCTAAAAGAGTTTAAAAGAGCGTTTTTAATAATATTACTTTTTTTTAAAAGATTAATATTTATTTATTTTAAAGTTATTTAATTTATAATATAAAAAAGATTTCTTTATATTAGCCGCTAGTATTAATATATATAAAAAATTTTTAAATCTTAATATAATTAATAATATAATAATTAGAATAATAATAAGAAATATTATATTTTTATTAGAGTTATTAATAAATTAATTATATTTATTTAAATTTAAATTTTATTTTCTTTATTATTTTAGCTTCTCTAGAATTTCTTATTTATTAAAATAATTCTAATATTATTTAGAAGTTCTTTTAAAATTAATTAAATAATATACGCTATATAGAAAATATATTATAAATAATTCGAGAATTTAAATTCTTTAATATTAAATAAGTTATTTATTATAAAAATAGAAAGATAAATAATTAAATCTTTAAAGAGTATATTATTATTACTAGTATTATTAATTATAATTTTAAATATATAAATTATAATCTTATATTTCTTAAAAATTAAATTAATAATACTTATAAGTTTTTAGCTAGTATATTTATCTTCGATATATTTAAAACTTATAAAAATCTTATATTATTATTAATTAATATTAATAAAAAAGATTAGAATTATTATAAATAATTAATAATTTATAGTTAAAGAGATTTTAATATTATCGATTAATAAATTCTTTAATAATCTTATCTCTAGCTCTATAGCTTTTCTTATTAATTAATTCTTTATAATAAATATCGACTTTAATTATATATTAAAATTAAAATAATATAAAAATTATAATATTTTAGAATTATTAGTAATTATAAATAAAATATTAATATTTATAATTTAATAATAAAATTATTTTAAAAAATCTTCGCGTATAAGCTTTCGATCTTCTAATATTATAAGAGAATCTTAATATTATCTTTTCTAGAGTAAATAATAAATTAAATTTTTTATTTATTATTTTATTTATTAATAGTTTATATCGTCTAATTTAGAAATATATTTAATTTTTATAATTATCGATTAAATTTATTTATTATTAATTATTTAAATTAGATTTTTTAATATATCTTTTAAATTTAATATATACTATTATATCGCTTATTTCGTAATCTATAAATAAATAAATTAGAATTTTATTATAGTAATAATAAATAATATATAACTTTCTAAAATCGATAAGTATATATTCGTTAAATTATATTTACTTCTAAAATTTTCTAATTTCTAAATCTTAATAAATAAATTAATAATTATTATTAAGTTTAAACTAATTCTATATAGTCTATACTATCTTTATCTATTATTATATTTATTATTCTTTATTATTAATATTAAAAAGAAAGTAAAATTTATTACTATCTTTATATCGAAATATATTTATTAATATTTTATATTAAATATTATTAATTAAGAAAGTTAAATATACGCTAAATAAAGATCTAATTAATATCTTAAAATTAAAATATTTAAAGAGAAATTAAAAGAGATATATAAATAAATAAAATATTAGAAATAAAATAGAATTAATATTTAATATATAAATTCTATCTTCTTATTATAATAGAAATTTATATTATTTTAATAATATATTACTATATTATTTCTAATATTTTAAATTAGAGATTAATTTTTTCTAATTAACATTATAATTAATAATTATATATTTAAAAATATATAATAATATTAATATAGAATTAATATTTAATTTAATTAATTTAAAACTCTAATTAATCTAGCTATTAACGCTTCTCTACTTAATATAATATATATTTAATTCGCTTTAATATTATTTATTTATTATTATATTATTTTAAATATTAGAATTAGAAATTATATCTTTTTAATTAATATTCTAATTATTAATTATATTAATAAAGATATATATTAATATCTTAAAATTATTAAATAAATTTTATTAAATGTTAATATAGAATTAAAATTTAATTTAAACGCTTTAATAATTTAATTAATTAAATTAATTATTATTTAAATCTTTTATATATAGAAATTAAATCTTTTATTATATTAAGATTATTTTTAAGCTTTAAAATCTTTCTTATTAATATAACTCTCTTTTATTTAAATAATATTATAATATTTTTTATTTAGATATTAAAATATTAAAGTATTATATTCTTCGCTTTTAATTAGATAGTCTTATCTTTAAACTAATATCTTTAATCTTATAAAAATAATAATTAATTTATTATAAGCGAAGATAAAAAAGAAATAATATCTTCTTTTATCTTTATAGTAGAAGAAAAGAAGAAAGTAAGTAAATTAATTATAAATTATAAACGACTCGATATCTAAGAATAACGAATTAATAAAATTATAATATTAAAATAAAGAGCTTTTCTTATAACTAATAAATATGAAATTAAATAAAAATTAATTAAATAAATAAGATTATCTTTAATAAGTATATCGCGTATATAAAGAATATTAAAATATATAAAATATAGAAGAGAGCGTATATATATAGTTATAGGTATTTAAAGTATATTTAAAATATAAAAAGAAACGCTTATATATAGCTCTATAATACGTATTAATAAAAAAGAAGTTAACTTCTTTTTCTAATTAGCTTTTTAATTAATATTTAAATTTAATCTATTTTTATATAATAATATTTTATTTTAATAAGATTTTAATTATATAATATTAATTAATTTAATAATAAATATTTAATATTATTCTTTTCTAATTTACTCTCTTTTTTCTTAAAAATTCTTTCTATTATTATAATATTTATATTATAATACGCTTATTTATTATAATATTATCTATATCTAAAGAAAATAAAATTATTTTTTCTATATTCTATAATTAAATTAAATTAATAATATTATTTTTATAAAGTAAATATACGCTTAATAGCGCTATATCTTTTAATATAATAACTAATTATAATATTAATTATAATTTATTAATATATAGTATTATTATTTATTAAAGTTATTAACTCGATAATCGCGAAAACTTAGAAAATTCTTAATAATTTATTAATTATTAATTTAAATTTATCTAAAATATTAAAGTAAAATAAAGATAAAACTTTATAAAGATAAAAATTAGAAGATTATATATAAAGTTTAAAAAGTATAACTATAAATAAGAAAAGTGCGTAGTTAAATTAATTATATATATCTAAATTAAATAATAAATTAATTATATATATTAATTATATTATTATTAATTAGACTTTAAAGCTTATATATTAAAAGAAATTCGCGAATTATAAAAATTAATAAATTTAGTTATTTTTTAAATCGTATTTATTTAAATAGTAAAGAAGATTTTAATTTATATAACTTTAAATTTAATTAATTCGCTTCGAATTTAAATTTTTATATTAAGCGTACTTTAAGAAATTATAGAGATAAAATTAGCGAGTAATTTTAATAATATAACTTACTCTTTAATAATTATAAATAAAGAAAATTACTAACTAATATCTAACGACTTAATTATATATATTTTATATAAAAAGAATTACTTTATAATTAAAAGATATATAGCTTTTTAAATAATTATAATAAGATATAAGTTTATAAATAATAATATAATATTATTAAAGTCTAGACGTAATTTTTATAAAAAGAAAATATATAATAAATAAAAGAAAAATTATTTTAAGTTAAAAATAAGATATTCTAATTATTATTCTATTTATTACGCTTAATTAATAATATTTAACTATTATACTTAATTTAATAACTTTATATATTTTATATTTATAGAATAAAACTTTTTAAATCGATTTAAATATAGATATATATTTATAAAAATATTATTGCTCTAATAAAAGAGGCTTCTCGTTCTAGAATCTATACTAAATTAAAGATTATATTTCTATATTCGATAGTTTTAGTTCTTATAGTTATTATTAATATTATAATTAAATTCGTATAATAATAATACGTCTTTCTTATTAACGGGTATCTCTATATTTAATAGCTTTAGTTTCTATAATTACTATTAATATCGCGACTAAATTTATATAGTAATAATACGCCTTTCTTATTAATAAGTATTTTTATATTTAATAGCTTTAATTTTTATAGTTACTATTAATATCGCGACCAAATTTATATAGTAATAATACGCCTTTCTTATTAACGGATATTCTTATATTTAATAGCTTTAATTCTTATAGTTATTATTAATATCGCGATTAAATTCATATAGTAATAATACGCCTTTCTTATTAACGAGTATCTCTATTTATAATTAAATTCGTATAGTAATAGTACACCTTTAATTTTCGTTATTATTCGCGAAGAATAAAAACTAATTAGTATTATTTCAAGTAAATTTATTTGATATAATAATCTAAAAAGTAAATTAATAAACTATAAAAGACTTAATATAATCGCTAAAAGATTAGTTTCTTTAGAATTAATTAATATAATTATAATAATAATTAGAAGTATAATTATTATATTATATAATATAATTTAATAGATTAAATTCGATAGACTTCGCTAGTATAACGCTAGATAGATTTTAAAATATTAAAACTATAAATAGAAATTCTCTCTTTCTTTCTTTCTTAGCATCTTATTATAAATTAAATATTTTCTCTTATCGATATTTTATATTATAATTATTTTATTTTATTTATCTTAATCTAACTTAATAATAATATATCGCTAATAATTATTAATTTCGATAGTAATTCTATTATATTATCGTTATATAGAGATAGCGATATTAATTTATATACTAAGTTAATCTATTTAGAAGATAATATAAATCTTAATAATCTTCTTAACAATATAAATAATTAGCTAAATAATTATCTATTTAATTTTTATATTAAGACTTTAAGTTAAAAGAAAATTTTAAAGTCTTCTAATTATAAAAAGATAATTATAAAAAAAATCGAATAAGATAAATCTCTAACTATTTATACTCTCGATATAAAGATTATAAGAAAGAGTATATCGAGGTCTTTACTTATAAAGACTAAAAATCGATATTAGAAATAAGAAAGTAAGTATAGTAATATAATATATTAATAAGTAATATATATATATAATTAATAATATTTTAGCTATTACTTTACGAGAGATTAAAAAATATTAAAAATTAATTAATTTACTTCTTTTAAAAAAATCTTTCGCTTATATAATATAAGAGATTATTAATACGATATTATCACCTTATTATACTATATAAATTTAGACTTCTATATTAAATACGTTATAAGAAGCTATCGAAGTAACTCTAATATCGAAATTTTATTATATATTAGCTTTTTATTAAATTATTATTCTATTAATAAATTATATAATTAATAATCTCTACGCTATTTATAATAAAAGAGTTATATTAATAATAAAGAATATAAAGCTTATATAAATAATATATCGATATATAATAAGAGAGAGTATATAAAAAATAAGAATAAGATAATTAAAAGTGCTTTATTTAAATAGAAGAGAGTTAAAATACTTAATATAGAATAGAATTCTAATTATCTTTTTAATTATCAAAAAATATATAAATTTATTCTTCTAATAACGATCTCTTTATATCTCCTTTATTAGCGAGAACTTCTTATTTAAATAGATATATAGCTAATAATTTTAATATAAAAAATAAAATCTCGAATTCTTAAACTTTATAATATTATAAGTTAAATAATAATTATAAACGAACTTAGTATAAATTAAATTAGAAGTAAGAATTTAATATAATAATAAAAATTTAAGATATTATTTATAAGATTAAAGAAGAAAAAGTTAAAAAGTTAAAAAAGAAAGATAAGAATAAATTTAATAAAAATATTAAAGCTAATAAGAAGAAAGATTTAAAGAAAATAAAATATATATCTAATAAATATAAATATCTAAATAATTTAAATAATCTTCTAATTAGTAATATTTATAAAGATATAAATATAAATCTTAATTAAGAAGTATTATTTATTTCTAAGTATATCTATAAATAAAAAGCACTCGCCATATAAAAAAGATATTATAATTAAAAAGAATTATATCTTAAAATTAATTATAACTTTTAATAGAAATATTAAAGGGATTTATAAGATAGATAGCGTAAATAGCTAAAAACTTAATAATATAAAGTTATTACTTCGCTATTATTAAATATAAAAAATAGTTTTTATAAAGATTCAAGAGATCGATAATAAAGAGCTATTAAATAATATATTAATAAATCTATTATCTCTTAATTATCTTAAAAAAGATTTATTAACTCTAAAACTTCGAAGAGGAATATTATAGATCTTAATAAAATTTTAATAATAGTTTAATTTAATTAAAAGTAGATAATAGCCCTCTTACTATTAATTAGATATTTTTTCTTATTCTCTATTAATTTCATTTATAAAAAATATTAATTAATATCTTTTTAATAATATTAACTAATTCGCTATCTCTTAATAAGAAATACTATTAAAATATATAAATTTAAACTATTATATTATTTAATAGTTATAAAATTAATATCGATAGTAAAAAGTTTTATTCGCGATTCTTATTATATAGCTTTTTAATATCTATATTATAACTTATAAATATCTATTTTATTTAATAATAGATATCTTTTCTAGCTAATATAATTATTAAAAAAAAAATTATTTTCTCTTATAATTATTATAAATTCTTATCTTTTTAAATATTATAATTTATTTCTTTATCTAAACTCTAAATTTATTATAATATTAAAATAATCTAGATCTTAAATAAAGAATATAATATATAATATAAGAATTAGTATTTTATATAAGAGAAAAGAATTTATATTATAAAATTTTAAATATCTTTTTAATTAATAGATAGCGAAATCTATTATAATCTTTTCTTTTAAACTCTTATATCTAAATATTTATATTTTAATAATAAAAATAAAAAGCGATTTAAAATTTTATTATTATAATTATTAGCTATTATTTAAAAAATCTCTTTTATTTTATTATTATCTTTATCTAACTTTTATTTATTTAATATATAATTATAATTCTTTAACTATTATTTAATTAAGTCTAATAAATCTAGAAAATTATTATTATTTATATTAAATTATTATATTATTAAATTTCTCTATATTACGCGCTTAACTTTATTAAAATAAATATATAAAGATAATAAATTAAATTTTAATTAATTAGTCTAGATAATTTTTAATATACTTTTATTAAAAAGAGAGTAATAAATAAAAAGAGTATTTACTATAAAATTTATCTATATATAATTATATATTTTTTTAATCTAAAAATTATAAGTTAATAATTTTATATATATAAAAAATAATAATAATATATCTTATAATCGATTTTAGAAGAATAATTCTATATCGTAAAATTTCTATATTTATATATTTTAATTATATAATAAAATTTATAATTATAAAAGTTAATATATATTATTTTCACTTATAAAGATTAATAAACTCTTTATTAAAATTTTTAAATTATTATAAAGATAAAAAATAATCTCTATTTATAAGATTATTTAATTATATTAAATAATCTAATTAATAACTTTAAGTTATTATCTAATAATATACTTATCTCTTATTCTTTCTTTTTTTTTATTTATTTTAAAATTATAAAATAGATAAAATTATTTAATATTTTCTTCTTTATTAAATCTTTTTATTATAAAATTATACTTTTATTATTATTAATAGCGCTTTTTTATTTTTAATTATTTAGACTTAATTATATAGCTAATATAAATATATATTTTTCCTTTAAAATATTAAATAAAAAAATTATATATATTAATATTTAATAATATTATAATATAATTAATTTTATTATTTATAAAAGTATATATCTTTAATCTCTTATAATATCTTTTTCTACTTTTTTAAATTTATATTTTAAATCTATTTATATTTTTAATTTTATCTTTTATAATTAATATTATATTAAAATTAATATTATATACTTTTTATAAATAAGCTCTAAATAAATTATATATTTTAAGAGTTATTATATATTAATAAGATTTAATAATATAAAAATTCTAAGAGAGCTTTTTTATTATTTTATACTTATAATTTTTAATATTAATTAAATAATTATAAGATTTTAATAATAATTAAAATAAAAAGAATTTAATTAAAAGATTATTATCGCGAAGTATTCGCTAAAGATTATTTATATTATTTACTTCTATATATATAATTAAAATTATAAATTTAATTTTACTTTATAATAATAAAGAATTTTATCTTTTATTTTTAATAATAGATTATTTATAATTCTATTATTATTTATCTTCTCGCTATATAAAATTACTATTATGTTAATTTTATAATATATATATTTATTAAATCTATAAACGATAATATTTAAAAGATACTTTATAAGAAGAAAATAAAATATAACTTCTAAATATCTTTCTAATTATTATAATATTATAATAAATAAAAGAAAAAAAGAAAAAAAGAAAGAAGTAATATATAAAAAGCTTATTATTCTTATCTTAATTTATAATACTCGCGTAAAACTTAAAATAATAATTAATATTATAAAATTATAAAATTTTTAAATAAAGAAAAATAAAATAGATATAATAAAAAACTTAAAAAAGAATTTAAATTTAAATTTAAAGAAAAGTTCATAAGCTTAATTATACGCTAATAAGTTAATTAATAATTAATAATTAATTCTATTAATATATATAATAGAATAAAATAAAATTAAGCTTAAAAATCTTAAATTTATATATATAATTAATTATAAATTTAGAGTTACTACGCTCTTTAATTAAATCGATTAAATTATCGCGAGTAAATAAATTAATATTTATAATTATAAAAAAAATATATTTAAATAGCTTTAATTAAAAAATAGATATATATTATTTAATTTTAAAATAACTTTTTTATTTTTTATTAAAATTTTAAGATTTTTTTTTAAATTATAGAATAAAATAAGGATTTTTAGATAAAAAAAGAATTTCTAAATTTAGTCTAATAACTATTAAAGCGTAAGAAATTTAAATATCGCTTATTAAAGTTCGCTTAATAGTCGAATAACTCGCTTATTAAAATTCGCTTATTAAAGATTACTTATCTATTTACTTAATAGTCTTAATTAAAAAAATAATTATAAATTTAATTTATAGATCTTTACTTATAAAAAATATAATATCTTATAGATTTTAATAGAATCTTATATTTTTTAAGATAATAATAGAAATCTATTATTAAATATAATACTTATTAATTAAAGAAGAAAATAAGATATTTAAACTATATTTATAATACTTATAATTTTATAATAATAGATTTTTTTTATAATTTATTAGAATATAATTTTTAATATAATATAATTTTCTAAAAGTATAAATTAAATACTTTATATAGTATTAATTATAAAGATAATTAGAATTCTAAGTTGAATATAATCTTAAAATTAATATAATAAATAAATATCTTATAGATTTTAATTAAAATCTTTTATTTTCTAAGATAATAATAAGAATCTATTATATAAATATAGTATTTATTAATTAAATAAGTAAGTATAATAAATATTTATATTAAAACTATTATTATAATATAAATAATTTTATAATAATAACTTATTTTAATTTTTTAATATAATATAATTTTTTAGAATTATAAATTAATTATTTTATATAATATTAATTATAAAGATAATTAGAATTCTAAGTTAAGAATTAATATAATAATTAAATATATATAAATTTTAATAAAATCTTTTATTTTTTAAAATAATAATAAAAATTTATAAAAATATATAATTATTATTAATTAGATAAGAAAATATAATATATATTTATATTAAAACTATAATTATAATATAAATAATTTTATAATAATAAATAATATTAATTTTTTAATATAATATAAATCTTTTAAATTATAAATTAAATATATTATATAATATTAATTTTAAAGATAATTAGAATTTAAAGTAGAATATAATCTTATAAATAATATTATAATTAAGAATTATATTATAAATTAAAAAAATCGATAATTTAATTATAAAGTTTTTTATTTTATTATTTATAATAATTTAATAATTTATCTAAATTAAATTATAAGCTTTTAATTTATCTTTATATTTATATATAGCTTAATATTATATAATTTTAAAAGTTTATATAAAAATAATATATTCTTAATTTATAATATTACGCGTTTATTATAAATTACTAATAATTAAATATTTATATTCTATTATTAGCGAATTTTATATAAGAATAATAAAAAGTTTTATTTAAAAAATTATTAGATAAAAAAGATTCTATTATCTTCTATATCGTCTTAATAATAAAACTTTATTATTAATACTTAATATTATTCTTAAATTTATCTTTTATAATTATTAAAATTTTTTAAATAAATTTTTAAAATAAAGCTTTTAAAATTAATAATATAATTAACTTTTAAAAATATTTAATTTCGCGAAAAATAATAGCTAGTAAGCTATAATTAGAAAAATAATTAGAAATATATATAAAATTAAATTTACTATTTAAATAAAATTTATATAATTTTCTTATTTTAAATATATAATTAATAGCGCTTTTTCTCTTATTTATACTCTTTTTACTTATAATAGATTTTCTAAAAATCTTATTATTCGACTTTCTAGCTACTTTTATTATTAATAATATTTAAAATATTCTTTTATCTATCGCGACCGCCGCGGAAAGTATAATAGATTTTCTCTTTTTAAATTTTTTATTAAATTTTTTTTTTAATAATTTACTTATAGATAGATATTCTTTAATTATTATAATTTTAATATTTTTATTATATATATTATTAAAATTTCTATCTTTATAAATAATATCTCGAGATTAAAAGTTAATTTAATTTTAAAATAGAGTATTATTATTATTACTAAATATATTATAATTAAATATATATATTAACTCTTTATTTTTATTAATATATTTTTAAATTTATCTAATTTAGAAAATTAGATAATTAAAATAATAATTAGAAAAGAGAAGATTATATCTAAACTCTTTTTTATTATAATAATTAAAATTATAAAAATTATTTCTTCTTCTTCTAATTATATTAATTATTTATATATTAAAATTAATAAATTTATATAAATTTATTATAAAATTTATCGCTAAATTATAATATTACTATTTTTATTATATATTAGAAATTTTTAATCTTAAACTTCTTTTATAATAAAATCTATCTCTTCTTTTTTTAATATAATTAAATTTATTAATAAATTACTATCTAAATCTATTAATTAATTACTTTTAGAACTTTATAATTAATTACTTCTAGAATTTTCTAATTAAATATCTTTAAAACTTTCTAATTAATTACTTTAAAAATTTTCTAATTTATTACTTTTAAAATCTTTTAATTAATTTAATATTTTTTTAAAATTAAAAAATTAATTAGCTAGTTAAAAGTTTATTAATAAAAATTTTTAATTAAAAATATTTATATTTATTATTATATCTTTTTAAATATAAATATAAAATAAATAATATTTTAAAAATAAGCGATTTAATTAATATTCTAATTATCTTTTTAATAATTTTTTAAAAGAGAAAATACGTATAATAAATTAAAAGTATAAAATAAAATCTTAAAAAAGATAAACTTATTTTATAAAATTCTTAGATTTAAATTTTTAGAAATTTAAAATAAATATTTATTATTATATAAAAATTATAAAAAATTTATTATTAATAATAATTCTTAATTATTCTAATTAGATTATTAAATTTAAAAAAATTTAATTAAAATTTAACTTTATAATATTAAAAATTAATATTAAATATTTTTATAAATAAAATTTCAAAAAAATATAAAAACGCGTTAATAAATTAGCCTATTTTTTTATTAATATATTTTTAAATTTTTTTATATTTTAATCTTTTCTAATACTTTTTCTAATTATATTATCTTTTATAATAATATAATTTTATTTAAATTTTTTTATTATTTCTATTATAATACTAATATACTCTTTATAATATATTCTTTAATATCTTATAATAAGCTTCTTATATAAAAATTATTATTATAATTATTTTAAATAAAAATTTAATTAAATAAATAAATTTATATATTTTTTATTATTTTTTAATATTATAAAAGTTAATATTATTAATAAAGATAATAGCTCTAATTTACTTTATTATATTATCTCTAAAGAAATAAGAATATTCTAAAAATTTAAATAATAGTAAGATATAAAAAATAATAGATAAATATTTTAAAAATAAGAATATAATAAAATTACGTTAATATTTAATAAGTTTAAATATATATAAATTATTAAAAATAACTTTAAAAAAATAAAATAAAATAAATATAATAGCGAAATTTATAATTAAAAAAAAACTTTTAACTTTCTTTTAATATTAAATAATTATTTCTAAAAAAAAGACAAAAATAAAAAAAAGAATTATTAAATATATTATATATAATTAATATATTTATTATAAATTTTAATTATTATTATAATTATTCTAATATCTTTCTAATATTATAATTAATATTTATATATAATATTTTATATATTATTTTTAAAATAATAAATTTTATAAATAATTAAATTTATTAAATATAATTTTAATTTTAGATTTTATTAAGAATATTAATATAAAGTATAATAAGTAACTCGATATAAAGAAAGAAGATAAAGATATAATTATTAATATATAATTAAATATTATTAATTAAAAAATTAAGTAATTTAAAAACTTTTAATTTTTTTTAAAAAATATAAATTTTTTAATAATATTAATAAAAAAGATATAAATATAAAAGATTAAAATATTTATTAATATTTTCTTATTATAATAATAAGTATAATAAATTATAATTAAATCTATTAGAAAGAAGATTAAATATCTAGAAATTTTCGAAGATATAATAAATTCTTAAAAGAATATTTATTTTTATTATATAGAAGTCTTATATAATTTATAGAATTTTCTTTAAAAAAAAATTATTAAAATAATATTTACTAATATAAATTTTTCTTTATATTAATTTTAATTTTAATATTTTAATCTATATTTAAATAAACTTATTATTTATATATTAATCTTATTTATATTAAATTTATTTATTAATTATCTTTAATTATAAAGTCTAAAAAAATTTACTATCTTTTTCTTTTATATATATTTTTTATTAAAATAAAATATATAGTTTTTAGAAATTATATAATATAAGCGCTTAAAAATAAAAAAGAATAAATATTATTATTAGAATTAATTAGATAATAATTTAAGAATTATAATATAATAAGATATAAATTTATATTTAATAAAACGAGCGAAGAGATATAAGAGACTTTTAAACTTATTAATATTAAATTAATATATAAAAATATCGTTAATATATTTAAGTAATTTAAATATTTTTATAAGAATATAAATTATTTAAATTTAAAATCTTAATAAGCTAATTATATAATTCTAATTCTAAATTAAAAATAAGAATATAAATATTTTTTACTATTATAATTATTTTTAAATAATAATAATTAAAAAGATAATTAGAATTCTCTATCGCTATAAAAATATATATTATAATTTATAATTTTTTATATAATAGATTCTTTTCTTAATTAGATTATATTTAAAAAAATTAAATAATAAGATATTATTTAATATATAATTAGATATTTATATAAAAATAATATATAAACTCTAATTTAATTAATAAGCTTAGCGAGATAATAGAGTACTCTTATTATCTTAAAAGAAAAAATCTATTTTAATTTTATTTTATATATTAATAATTATAAATAGTTAAAATATAATAGAAAATAGTAGGTGATTCTTAGTAATATTCGATTTTAAATCTATAATTTCTTTATCTTATTTAAAAGTAAAGATATTTATATCTAGAATTTAAAGTAAATAAATTTTAATATATAATTAATAAATATCTAGATATAAATCTTCTAATACTTCTCGCTAAACGTTTAATACTTAAAAAAAAAATTAATTTTTAATTATACTTATATAAATCTTTTAAAAAAAGTTATATATTAATAAAAAGTTTTAATTTATATTAATTATAATTATAAAAATAATTATAATTATAATTTTAAATATAATTAGATATTTAAATTATAAGATTTATTATTAGCTAGTAAATAAAAGATTAAATTCTATTAATTATTCTATTTAATATCTTATTTATTATAAAAATATAAAATTATCTTTTAAAAGCGAATCTTTAAAAATAATAATTAAATAATATAATATATATATAATATAAAATACTACGTATTAAAAGAAAAGCTTTAAAATTATAAAATTAATTAAAATTTAATAATAATAAATCTTATATAAAGCTTAAGTTATAGCTTACATTAATTATATATAATAAAAATAATAATAGCTAAAAGAATATATTATCTAATTTCTATTAATATTTTAATATTATTAAAATAAAGATAATATTTATTAAAATAATAATAATATTTATTAAAATAATAATAATATCTAATAAATGCTTTATTATAACGCTTTTAAATAGATTATTATTTTATATAATTTAAAATAATATTAACTTTTTTAAAAAGTTATTAATAATAAATTAAATATATATAAATTAAGCTCTTTACGCGATTTATTTATATATTAACTTAAAGTTATTAATAAATAAAAAATAAATATATAATTTAATATTTATATTATATTTTAAATATTATTATAATAATATTAGATTATTTAAATAAAAGTCTAATATATAAAGAAGATAATCTTATAATAAAAAGAATTAATATAAAAAAGAAAGTTTTAGAGAGAAGAAAAAGCTTAGATATCTATCGCATATATTAAATATTTAAATTATTTTATATTATCTAGCTTAATTTAAATATTAATAAATAATATACTTTCTTTTTAATTTTAAAGATTTAAATTTAAGTAAATTATATTTATTAAATATTATTATTTAATATAATTTTATCTATTTTTATAATATTTATAATTATTATTATAGTTTATATAAATTAAAAAATAAGATATTTAAAAAAGCGAGTTAATAAATAATTATTTTTATCTAATTTAATTAAAATAAAATTATTATAACTTATTAAAATTTTTATATATTTTATTTTTATTTTCTTTTTTTTATATAAATAATTATTTTTTTAATTTAAACTCTATAATTAAAATAATATATAATATATATTCTCTTTATTTCTAACTTTAATACTTATTAGAATTAATATATTTTTTAATAAAATAAATATTAATTAAAATTAAATATAACTTAATATTTATAAATATTTATATAAACTCTTTAATTTCTTTATATATATTTATTAATTTATTTTTTTATAATAATTAAAATAGAAAATATTAAATCTAATAATTTATTATAATAAATATTAAATATTAATAATAATAATAATATTAAAAAGTTTTAATATAAATTAATTAAATAATAATTAAATTTTTAATTAAAATAAAAAATAAAGAATAAATTTAATAAAAATAAAAATATTAAAAAATCGCGATAATAAATAAATATATTTATATTTAAAAAGAAACTAATTAAAAAAATAAAGAAAATTAATATTTTAATTATTAATTATATTATAGTCTATAATAAATATAAAATTAAATATATTAATATATTATAATTAAAATAAAAATAAACTTTTAAGAAAATTAGATAAAATATAATAAATAAATAATAAATAGTTTCTAATTCTAATTATTATTCTAATAAATTTATATTTTAATAATATTATATAAAAAAAATATATAAATATAATTTAGAGAAAGTTTAGAGTTTTATTTTTCGCGTAAATTATTATATATATAAATAAAGATAAAAATTTAAATTATAAAAATATAGATAATATTAAAACTAAATAAAATATAAATATTAAAAATAATTTTATTATATATATTAATAATTAAATAAACTTTATTTTTTAAATTATTTAAAAATATAATATAAAATTTAATAATAAATTTTATTATAATTTAAATATAATAATATTAATATATTAATTAATAAATATTAAATTATTATAAAAATCTTAAAATATTAAATATAATTATATTTAAAAAATAGAATTATAAATTTTTATTAATATATAATTAATTTAATATATAATAATAAAAAGTTTATTATAAAAGCTATACTATTTAAATTAATATTTTAATTTTAATTATTATTTTTATTATTATATAAATAATATAAAGTTATCTTTTATTTAAATATATTTAATTTTTAATTTTAATTATTATTATAGATATTATTAATTTATTCTAAAATTATTAAATATACTTTTATATATTTTTTATATCTTATCTTTTTTTTAATTAAATAATAATTAAATTCTAAATTAAAATAAATATTTAAAAGAGAAAATTTTATAAATACTTAATTATATAATTTTATTTCTTTTATACTTTTTATAATTATTAAAATAATTAATAATATATAATTATATTTTATAATTATATATATAATAATTAATTAATTTAATAATTAAATTATATAAAGATAAATATATTCTTATTTTTAATTTAAATAACTTAATTAAAATAATTATAAGATTTAAATTCTTTTTTTATAATATAACTTACTTTTTATATATTATATAAAAATAAATATTTATTTAAATAGAGATTATTAGAACTAATTATAAAGTATAATAATAAAGATTTACTTTTAAATTAATAAATTAGAAAGACTTTTATTATCTTATATAATACTTTAAAAATAAATCTTTAAATATAATAGCGCTTTAATAGATTTTAATTAAATATAATTTAATAAATTAAGTACTAAAAGAGAAGCTTCGAGATTATAAAATTAATTAACTTTTAATAATAATAAATCTCATATAAAGTTTAAACTATAGCTTATATTAATTATATATAATAAATATAATAATAATTAAAAAAATATATTATTTAATTTCTATTAATACTTTAATATTATTAAAATAAAGATAATATTTATTAAAATAGAGATAATATTTATTAAAATAATAATAATAGCGATTAAAATAATAATAATATTTAATAAAATCTTTATTTTAATATTATATCTAATACTTTAAAATAATATTAGCTTTTTTAAAAAATTATTAATAATAAATTAAATATATATAAATTAAGCTCTTTACGCGATTTATCTATATATTAACTTAAAATTATTAAAAAATAAAAAATAAATATATAACTTAATAATTATATTATACTTTTAATATTATTATAATAATATTAAATTATTTAAATAGAAATTTAATATATAAAGAAGATAATTTAATAATAAGAAAAATTAATATAAAAAAGAAAATTTTAGAAGAGAAGAAGAAGAGAAGAAAAGCTTAGATATCTATCACGCGTATTAAATTTTTAAATTATTTTATATTATTTAACTTAAATTAAATATTAATAAAACGCTTTCTCTTTAATTTTAAAGATTTAATTTTAAAGATTTAAATTTAAGCGAATTACGTTTATTAAGCGCTATTATTTAATATAATCTTAACTACTTCTATAATAATTATAATTATTATTATAATTTATATAAATTAAAAAATAAAAGATTTAAAAAAATAAATTAATAAGCAATTATTTTTATCTAATTTAACTAATATTAAATTATTATAACTTATTAAAATTTTTATATATTTTATTCTTATTTTCTTATCTTTAAATCTTATTATCTTTATAAAAATAATTATCTTTTAAGCTAGACTTTATAATAATATATTTAAAATAATATATAATATATATTCTCTTTATTTCTAATATCGATACTTATTAAAATTAACGTACTTTTTAATAAAATAAACTTTAATTAAAATTAAGAATAGTTTAATATTTATAGATATTTATATAAATCTTTTAATTCTTTTATATATATTTATTAATTTATTTTTTTATAATAATTAAAGTAGAAGAGATTAAATCTAATAATTTATTATAATAAATATTAAATATTAATAATAATAGCAATATTAAAAAGTCTCGATATAGATTAATTAGATAATAATTAAATTTTTAACTAAAATAAAAAATAAAGAATAAATTTAATTAAAATAAAAATATTAAGAGATCGCGATAGCGAATAAATATATTTATATTTAAAAAGAAATTAATTAAGAAAATAAAGAAAGTTAATATTTTAACTATTAATTATACTATAATTATTAAAAAGTATAAAATTAAATATATTAATATATTGTTATTATAATAGAAGTAAATTTTTAAATAAATTAAATAAAATATAATAGATAAATAATAAATAATTTCTAATTCTAATTATTATTCTAATAAACTTATATTTTAATAATATTATATAAAGAAAATACGCGAGCGTAATTATAAAGAAGTCTAGAGTTTCACTTATTACGCGAATTATTATATATATAAATAAAGATAAAAACTTAAATTAAAAGAAAATAAATAATATCGAAATTAAATAAAATATAAATATTAAAAATAATTTTATTATATACACTAATAATTAAATAAATCTTATCTTTTAAATTACTTAAGAGTATAATATAGAATTTAATAATAAGCGCTATTATAATTTAGATATAATAATATTAATATATTAATTAATAAATATTAAATTATTATAGAAATCTTAAAATATTAAACGTAATTACGTTTAAAAAATAAAATTATAAATCTTTATTTATATATAATTAATTTAATATATAGTAATAAAAAGTTTACTATAAAAGCTATATTATTTAAATCAATATTTTAATCTTAATTATTATTATCGCTATTATATAAATAATATAAAATTATCTTTTATTTAAATATATTTAATTCTTAATTCTAATTATTATTATAAATATTATTAATTTATTCTAGAATTATTAAATATACTTTTATATACTTCTTATATCTAATCTTTTTTTTATATATCGCGAGAAGATAATTTAAAGAAATATAGCTTATTATATTAAACTACGATATTTTCGAGAGAATATTAAAAAATATATTAACTTTTCTAAATCGACGATTTAATAAAAAGGCTATAATTATAATATATATAATTTTATATTAAATAGCAATATCGAAAATACGTAATAAATATATAAAATTATCGTCGATAACTTTAATTATAAAGTATCGACGAATTTCGCGTAACTAATATTAGAGAAAAATAAGCTTTTCTTATTATTAATAGATATAGCTCGCTTTCTTTCATATATATAGAGTAATAAAATATAATTATATTTAATTCTATATCTTATTAATTTAACGTAATTATTAATTAAAATAATAATTAGAATAGTTATTTTTAAATATAGAAATCTTAATTAGAATATTTTATATATATATTATTTTATAATATAATATTATAGATATATTATATCGTGAAATATCTTATTAAGATCTTATATTATATTAGATATAGAATTATATAAATCTTAATAACTTATACTATATTAGAGTATAGTATAGTAGATTAATATCTTATATTATACTATATCTTTTCGACTAGTATAAGCGAGATCTTTAATAAAAGAACTTCGGCGAATAATTTCTTATATATCGCTTAATAAAGCTATTTAATAATTATCTAGAACTTATACTTTTAGCGTTTAAAATAAACTTATTTTATTATAAAATTATATTTACGATAGTCGTATTAGACGATAATATATATATAGTTAAAGTCTTATATTATTTCTTTAGATAGAAAGTCTTATCTAATATATCGCTATTTTAGCTAAAAGATTTCTTCTTTACTAGAAAAGTCGTTATTAATAATCTTCGCGAGATACTAATATTACTTAGTATTAAAAACTATAATTTAAATTATTTCTTTTATAGAGAGATTATAATATTAATATATAACGCCGATCTTAGTAATAATGAGATTTAATTATTAAATCGTTAAAAGTTAAATTTCTATTATCTTTATATCGTTATTTATCTAGTCTATATATTTAAAGTATTATTATAATATTAATATCTTTTAATCTATTCGCGCTAATATTATTAATTCCTATTATTTACTATAATAGATATCGTTAAAAGTTATTCTCGAGATCTTCGCTCTCTTTAAATAACGTTTTAGATTATTTTTAAGAGTTTTTCTAGCGCTAAAAAGCTTTTCTAGATTATTAGATATCTAGAAAAATCTTAGCTACTCTAGTTTAGATATATCTAATTATATATCTATATATCTATTTATATATATATGATTTCTATATAGCTTTATTATTTACGAGTATTAATTATAATAGTAAGATTATAGATTAAAAAAATTTTTTTAAAAAAAAAAATATTTAAAAAATTTTTTAAAAAATTTTTTTTTTTTAAAATAAAAAAAAATTTTTTAAAAAAAAAAAATATTTTTTAAAAAAAAAAAAAAAAAAAAAAAAAAAAAAAAAAAAAAAAAAATATTTATTATAAAAAAAATAAAAAAAAAAAAAATTTTTTAAAAATAATTTTTTTTTAAAAAATATTTTTTTTTTTTTTTTATTTATATATAAAAAAAAAAAAAAAAATAAAAAAAAAAAAAAATAAAAAATAAAATTTATTATTTTATAAAAGATATATTAAAAAATTTTTAAAATAAAAAAAAAATAAAAAAATATAAAAAAAAAAAAAAAAAAAAAAAAAAAATAATAAATTATAAATAAAAAAATAATTTAAATATAAAAAATTAATAAAAAAAAAAAAAAAAAAAAAAAAAAAAAAAGAAAAAAAATTTTTTTAAAGTGTGGTTGGTCGGTTGTCCGGGGTATGTCGGAAAGGAGACGTGAGCCTTGAATCCTTCCTAGCCTTCCTTAACGGATTGCGGAGCAGGAGCGTAGGTGAACTATCGGTATCTTTGTCTACGACGCTCGATGGAAAAGAGGTTGCGCTGCTATGGTGACTCTGCTTTGTTTGGGGTGAGAGGATGCGGGACGGTTGTTTGAAGTGTCGCGAAAGGGGAGAGATGGAATTAGATTAGCCAATCCGATATAGGGTAGAATACTTTTTTATCGGCTCAATTCGGCATGTGCTTCACTGGAGTGATGCTGGGAGAAGTCTGAGGTGTAGATCGATGATTGCGATGGTAAGAGGAGTTGAGGTATACAAGATTGTTCGTTTCATTTGTTCACAGCCGTTAATGTTGTTTGCCCAATTGCTAACGCTAGGATGTCAGGGTCTACGCCGTGAACAATGCATGACGCCTGAAAATGAATGTTTACTGGTTGACCTCTACACATGCGCCTTGATGCAATGATGATATTTCACGTTATGTTTAAAGAAAGTACGACGTGTCATTATTGCGCGAAGCCATTGCATCTTTAACAGGAGCCCTCGCCGATATATCTAGAGTGATGGAATCAGCAAACGTACCTTACTTTCATGCCAGCGACCTCGGATGAAGAAAGACTTACGCGGAGCCCACGGTCGTCAAGCTGTCCCCACTGGTCAGGGTGAACTTGTCGTAGTTGTAGGAGTAGGCGGAGATTTTGTTTCCGCTCTCGGCGTACTGAGGGTCGGTCAAGAATGTGTCCTGGAACCAGGCTACGAACTCGCACTAAAACCATCCCGGTCATCAGCACCCATGTCGCACGCAGACAGTGACAACAATTGACCGGTCATGGCAGGGAAGGTAGGATGAAGGAGAAAACGAACCTCCTGGTCCCCGTTCACGCGCTGCATCTCCGCGATGACAATCTCCTCAATACCGTATTCGCTGGCCAGCGCAGCCATCTCTCCCATTTGACTTGCGATCATGCTCTGATCAGCCGCCAAATCATTGTCTTGGCCACCATACCAGTGCCCGCAGATGCAGTCGAAGGTGTATTGACCCTTGGCCGCAGCGAGGAACTCGGACATCCAGGCGGTGCCTTGGTCGATGCCCGATTGGTACTGCAAGGTGACCGTGCCGGTGCCGCTTGTGCCGTTATTGTTGCCGTTGCTGGGGCAGGGGGTGCAGATTTTGTGGCCTTGGGCCTTCAGGTCATTGATGCCGCCCTAGGATGAGCGTGTTAATTCTGTGGGATTGTGGGAAACGAGTTGGGAGATATATACCCAGTTGTCGACGGCGGCTTGAGGTGTCATCCAAGATTGTGTGACCCTACTGCGATGTCAGGGGATATGTGCGTGCTCGAAGGAGAATCTCTGTCTTACTGTTCTGGCTCGTTGAATCCGAGGACAGTCGCGCCTTCAGGGAATGTAGAGCTTGCGTTCAGAAAAGCTGTGAGAACTGCCCAGGACGAGGTTCGTCAACACCGGCACCACTTATTCAATCGCAGAATGGCATGGAACCTTACACTGCTTCTGTGGGTCTCCATCGGCGTTGTTGAGACCCCAGGCCTGAGGCGCAAAATTGCCCAAATCGGCATTGGTCGGGTTGTCTTCCCAGGGAGTCCAGTCGGTGGACCAAGAGACCTTGCCACCCAACGCAGCCATGCCAGAATTTCCGTCCGCGTAGACAACTCCACGACCGCTCACGACGCCAGTTGCGCGTTTGGAGGTGCCATGGTGGTGGATATGGCCATGTGGTTGCGCCTGGAGGGTGGAAAACAGCGCGGAAATAGCAAAAAAGATTGACTGTGATGTAAACAACATATTTAATGAATGACTGTGGATATATTGATATCGGGTAGAGAATGTTTTGATTTTTACCGAAGGCGTACGGAGGCGTTTGGATCAACCAAATGCGAACTGGATCAACAGTTTGCTAGGGAAAAGAAGACAGCATGATGCGGACCGGGGAGTGGGAAGGCTTTGTACTATACGACGCGACATGCTGACAGTCAGTGACAGGTTGATGCAGGCACAGCCGTTGTGTGACCGGGGGTTAGAGTCTGGGCGCCAAAATTGATTGGACCTGGAGTTCCCGAACATGTTTTCCGGCATCCAATAACCCCTGGAGACAGGAAACATTTTTGTTTTAGGGCGCTGTTTTAGGCCGCCGGGTACATCATCGCAATCTCGCTTAGCGATCTACCGACTCACCGCCCACCAATGAGTCCACTGTCCACCGCCTTCTTGAGACTTTCGGCCATGCGATTCTCCCGAAATGTATTAAGCCGCTGCAGATATAGTACTTCAAGGCTACCGCTCAGACTCTCGGCCACACAGATCCTTGTAGAGTACGCGTCACTTCTCTACCCCGCCGAAGATATGAGAATCACCAAGATTGTCAACAGCCTCATTCATCTGGAAAGCATACAGGCTGGAGATGGACCGATTTTGAAACAAATGCGCCTCAAAAAGAAGCTCCATGAGGCGGGCGCATGTATGATCCTTTACCAAGTGTTGGAACTATACTAAGGTGGTACATATTGAGGCGGTACAGCACAACTTTCCAAGCGGTACCTGTTGGGCCCCAAAAATTGTACACACCAAAGGTCTTTTTGACTGTTGAGATCCGAAAGCTTGGAGGTCCTACGAGTAGAGGAGCTTACCACAGGAACTTCATCTCACTTGCGTGCCCAATAAAAACCAGTCTGCCGCCAACGCGTCGCGCTTGTCTTTCTCCTTCTTGCGCCTAAGGTCTCCGCACCGTCACGCCAACTGCACCTCTTTGATAGCAGACTGATTTTCAGGACTGTTTGTTTGCGAGAAACATGGACGCATCAATCCCTTCCTCCCAAATGGCCAACAGTGAATATCTACAGAGTGTCATACCAAACGAACTCGCTACCTCCAAAAATGCCACGAGTGGCAAGCTTCAAAGAATGACCGATAGAATGAAACTGAACAAAGATCATCGTGTTACGCATTCAGTTCGTTCCTTGCGGAATGGCGAGGTAAGTGCGTGGCAACATCGGTGCTCCCATGTCCCAACAGTATTCCCGAAGCAACTTGCGCAATTCAATTTCCATTTCTTCGCGACTGCAGGAGCTAGGTCAAAGAATGTGCCCCAGTCCTATGGGTGTGACGGTCTAGTATGCTACAAGTTATGTAGGAGTTCAGCCGAATTGGGTCCAATCTATTCGTCTGTGGCTTGCTTAACCGTGTGACTTCCGCGAAGCTACTCGAGGAACATTTGAAGGGTAAAGGCCCTTATCATCCACTACTTGAAAATTGACCCGATTGTCTTCTACATTTACAGGTGACCAGTACGCCAGATTCACACGATCAGATCCTGCAAAATCGCGCCGTTTGTGAAGTGCGCAGAGCCCTCAAAGTCGGTAAACACCCGCAAAATATTGCGACACAGACCTCTATGTCCGACAATACACATGTGTTTGTATCAGTCCCTACATGGGTATCAGTACGGGAAATGGGATCCTTCGACTCAGGAGAGACGTACATCCTGGATCAGAAAGCGCAGGATCCCACACTTTTGGGACGCGATATATGCTGACGATACAGACGATTCATACAGAGCAATCTCTTAGCTATGGTATGGCAAGTGCGAGAAAGAATAGCGACTTTCTTCGAGAATGATGACGTGCTTTGCAACCCTAGCAGCGACGTCTAGATTTGGAAAGTCTCGTCAGTAGTCCGCGCGGTGTTCCCTGCCGATACCAGATGAGCTTACAGTGCAGACCGCCGGCCGTTTCCAAGATCGCCGACAAATAGAAGTATAAATCAGTCGACACTCTCCGTGCTTGAAAATAAATAACCGCATTCAGTTCGAAAAAAACGGTTTACCAACACGAGAGTGATCATATAGTCATCGGCTTTGATCGAAGCCTTGCAAATGCGTCTTGATACGAATCGCAATATGACTGCTATGAAAACTACTGGCAGAACAACCTTCGTGCGAGATCACGATAGCGCTTGATCCATTATCATGGATATGATTAAGCTATCACTGAATATCACTGGGTGTAGCCATTCGGAGAATTTTCGTCTCTGATCTCGTTGGTGTAGTCTGTGGACCAGGTTCAAAAAGCGTCAGGCTTCGAGAAAGCGCAACGGCACCAAGGAGACCCTGCCTGGAGGCCGCCTGCGCCATCTGGCGAGCTCATCAATCCTCGTCCGCGTGGGATGAAACGTTCTTGCAATATTTCACGCCTCCTAAAGCCCTCCCAGGAGATACCGCAGCCATGCGAAAGGGCGCTAGACTTACTCTGGGAATTGATTTTGAGTGCTGACTACGGACTATCGCAGAGATTCCAGCCCTGTTATTGACGGCACCCCTGCTGCGGTCTCATATGCCGCAACGACGATAATTCACAATGCATAGGATGAGAAGACACAGCCCTCGGTCGACAACCCTCGATCCGTTCCATTGGTTGCCGAGACTCCAAGTGAAAGAAAAAGGGGGCGCAGTCGCGATGCCTCATCCTTCCCCGGCTTACAGGCTGCAGTGCAGGAAGCTAGCGTGTCGGTCTCATACCGTTCCATCAAGAGCGGAGATAATGCTTGCACCGCAAGATGTGTGTCCAATCGGATCCCACTCGAACGCAAATCCAAGTGCGCTTGATATGCGCCTCGCCGTCTCCGATGCAAGGCGTCCCACCCCACCGTATGGCCCACCTTCAGTCAGGCACAAAGGGAACAGACCTGGAGCGAGCTGCCTGGGATCATGGCAGCTCCTCGATTGGCCGCCTCTAGTAAAGGATAGTCCGCAGCCTAGTGTGTGTGCCTCGTCTCGTGGGATCTGCCGTAGGTCAAGGATGCAAAAAAGCACAGGTCATGCTGCAATCACTGAAGCCCTCCGATATACATATTTTTCAGTGATGTACATATCTTTGACTTGGTCTCCCAGGTTTCAGGGTTCAAGCTCGCTTCGCGCATGCTGCTAACATGAGGCCGCGTTGCTCTTGATGGATTTGCGAAGAACCAAGGCTGGACGACGTGCATGTCGTGCCGCAACCCACGAATCGGTTTTCATGAAAAGTTCGATGTTTTCGGAACAGATATTTGTGCGTTCCATCCATGGTCACCTTTGAGACGTGTCCTCACCGGCCCCTCGTCCTCGTGTACCATACTTCTTTGCGCTTACCTTGACTCCCAATGGCGCTCGTTTCGTTTCGTTCTCCCTCGTCTTGAAATTGATCAGCCTCCTGGCGAAGCCCTCCACGCAATCGATGACACCTTCAGCGCGGGCTTTCAACAACGCAAGGTCCTTCGGGCTTAGCCAGCGAGCAAGTTGTTGCCAACCCACCCAGCGTCCCCGAGGGGTCTTGTTTTTGTTTCCGGCTGGGGACTGGCGTTGGACCCTAGCCGCAGGGGAGTTTCACTCAGGATTGTTACCTGCCAGTGGGACAGGTTTACTCCAGAGACGAAGTTGTGAACGGCTAGGGCTAAAGGTGGGAACCGAATGGACACTTATGAGTATAGGGCTTTTCCGACAACGATTTTCGGTTTCATTATTGTTTGGCTGATAAGTACTACGGAGTGTATATACTATCAAAAGAGAGATCGATCTATTCCACTAACTATCAGGCCTCTTCCTCACCACGACCTACATCGTCGTCGGCGCAGATGCTGTGCCAAAACGTAATCGCAACGACTTGACCCACGGCATCCTCTCCGGGCGACGGGACAGAATCGACATACACTCCGACGAGAGGACGATAGTTGTGACTCGAGATCCCCGAGGCTGTTTCGACATTAGCAGCATGTTGACCAGCGATTCGTTGTGATCAGCTACGCGGGCGGGCATGAATATCTCGTTCGATGTGGGCGGGGTTTTCTGAGCTGCGCGTTGGACGAAGTGGCGGCAACGCAGGGAATGTTCTGAGAAGGGTTATACGCTATGTTTGGGGGCGGGGCGGGGCGGGGGAAGGGTTGCTTTCTTCTTCTTCGGCGGCCCAGCCCGATACAACGTCACTGGGTCTTCGTCATTCGGCGATTTTGATTCATGGTCTACTGGAGCCCGCTCTCCGTTGTCTTTGCTCCCCTTTCAGCTATCTGCCACTCGCTCGCCACGTATCTTACCTGCCACTGACGTACGACTCCGGTCCTGATATCCACCCCCCGCAAATGCATAGGTCTCTCGAAAAGGTCCATAGCAGAAATTGGTATGGCTCTTCTAACTCTCCGCCTTACCGCCAAGATGATCGTCGTCACCTAAGTTCTCAAGTAAGACCGCCGTGGAAGCTCAGAGCTGAAGACCTGCAGCATTTGTGTGACTATCGCAGGTTTGGGTGGCTGGTAGGGTAGCGCTTTCGCTCCGGGGCTTCCGCAAGCGAAGACATTGGCAGGACTCTAGGATGGAGAAATGAGAGGCTTGGACGACGGCGGAGTTGGGTGCGGAGGACGGATTGTTTGTGGGGGGGACAGATGGGACTGCTTCTGCACGCACCGGGGCCTTGGGGGTCGAAGAGGGGATGATCGTAGGGGCAGGGGGGGAAGGTGACTGGGTTTTTTGTGAGGTCCGAGGGGATGTTGGTTGCTATGGGGTAGATGGTGGGTTGGGTTGCTGGGATGAGAGGTTTATCCGGTGCGGTACAAGAGAGGGTAGACCGGTAAGGCGCAAACAGGCTTGGAGTCTGAGATCTTCCGTAAATTTGAGTCCTTTCGGGTCAGCGGACTCCCAACCGCGCTCATTGTATGGGGTATGGTTCTTCGTAGAAAGATCAGATATAGGAAACGAGATCAAACGATCACTCTACGGCACGCGAATTTCGGGAAGGGGTTGTCTTTATGCAATAGCATATAGTTTACCAGCGTTCTGCCGTGATGCGATATGTTGTTCCTTGTCAATCCAGACTCCAGTATCAATGACGTTCAAATTGTTTGCAAACCAACCCCAGCCTGCTTTCTCCCTTCCACAAAAGCAACAGGAGGCGTATACAGCTTCTTGCCATGAACTAAGTAGACCACTGCCGCAACCCCAATCACCCCAACCCACACCAATGGCGCCCAATTAGCCGTACTCGTCGTCACAGGCACCGCATTCGGGAAGCAGCTAAATATGATCACGAATCCAGAATAAGCGAATGCAAAAGCGTTGATGGGCAGGCCCCATTTGCCAAGGCTCCACCTTGCTGGAGGCAGTTCTTGTTTCCGGATACGCTTGAGCAGGACGCAGCCGATGGAGATCATGTAGGTTGAGAGCAAGGCGAGCAGAGTGAGGGATACGACGATATTGAAGGCGGTAGTGGATCCGAGGTTTATGAGGCAGATGACGCCAGAGCCAACGGAGGTGAGGTAGACGGCGTTATCGGGGACATTACGCTTGTAGTTCATCTATAGACAATTTTCAGTCCAACACGCCATCCGCTGGACTGCCCGCAGCGAACTCACGCGGGAGATCCATTTGGAAAAAGGGAACCCCTGATCGCGCGAGAAAGCCCAAGCCTCCCTTGAGGTGGTAGCTAGCGCAGTGACATTACCGGAGAACACGAGCAAGAATAATATGACTGTAAGGGTCATGGCTACTCCAACGGAACCTGTGTTGTTGAAGAGGCTTAGGTATGGCGCAGGGGAGTTGATGGCGTCATTGAGATCACCAATGCAGAAAAGCATTGTGATGAGGATAACGATGCCCATGAGTACGTTGAGGATGTAGCTCCACCACATACATCGCGGTACAACCAGAGACGCATCTTCGACTTCCTCGGCTGGAGATTACATCGGCAACTCTAATATGGCGAAACGTAGGGGCATCACTTACAGATATGCACGGCACAGTCGGAACCTGAGCGTAGAATTAGAACTCTGGACCTGTTCCTCACACGAGCTAGAGCCCACCTAGATTGCAGTAGAGCACTGTCACCTGCGCGACCAAGCAAGAAGTCCCGGTATTGCTCCAGCCTCCATTGTTGACCACTTCCGCGAACACTGCATGCGCCGAATTCTTCGGCGCAAGCACCCAAAGTGGTATCAAAGTTATGATGAAGCCTCCGATATGACCGAACAGGGATATAGTCTCAAGCATCGGCAGCACTCTTGCACCCCAAGTATTAAGGAAGATTGTTAGGACTAGGATGGCTAGCATGATGAGAGTGTACTGCCAGTTAGGGAAGGCGAAGCTGGGATTAGTCACATCAATCAGGACTTCGATAAGAGTAGCGACGACGAAGACGCTACTGGCAACACTTGCGAGCCAGCCCAATGTCGACATCCAGCCTACCCAGTGCTTAGCTCCCGTGTAGTTGTGACGCGCAAGCAATGAATCGAGGGAAACGGACCTGCTGCGTAACTGGCAACTTTCTGGTACTCGGGAGGCGCGAATTCACTGACCCAGTGGTATTGACCGCCACTCGTAGGAGCCCTTATTGTCCCGTCAGCATGACCATATCACGGCTGAAGCATCAGAAAAGCATGGCAGGATTCCACGCTACGTCACAAAGTATGTGGCTAGTGATATGACTGTCTTGATGAGTACTTACATGGACTCCATTTCGGCCAGAGATGCAACAACAGATGAATAACAGACGACAGTGCCAATGAAGACCCAGAAGAGGCCACCGAAACCACCATTAAGAAGTCCTACGCTCAATGATCTGTTCAACGTGAGCCACGCACATACTGAATCGAAAGGCGCAGTCTTTGATCACATACACCAAGACAAACTCCCAAGTAGCCATATATATAGATATGAAGCCCAAGGTTGCAAGAAAGCTGAAGTTTCTCTGGTTCATCGCAGCCCAGTCAGACGTAAGTAGGGATGGGATGAGTGTTGCCGTACTCTGAATTCCTGCTTCTTGCCCAAGCGTCTCATGTCTGACACATCGTTGGTAGTATCGCCGACACCATACTCGAAGGCCTCGACCAGGCGCGACGATGGTCCAGTCTCCGGGCTCATTTCTTGCGTTGGCGCTTCAAAGTTATTCTTCCCGTAGGAGGGCGCATTCTTTTCAAAGGCCATGACGCTATCGAACGCAGGAAATCTAGAGATAAAAAAACAGGAAATCTGTCAAGACTCGACCACCCAACGCAGGATCTGCAAGAGGCAAGGTGAAAAAGAAAAGATACGAGACTCGTGCATTGATCTATTCCCTAGACTCACTAGGTGCATGCTGGTGCATGGCGGGGTGACCCTCCAGCTATTGGTGGGGTGGCCGCCCCATGCATACTATCGCTGAGAACTGCCAGAGAAATACGAATTGTGTTCAACAAGTGTCTGAGCAAAGCATTGTCACTGTATTTGCGATGGCGGTGGAGTGAACGAAGGATGAAAGAAAAAGCAGCATTTTTGGCGACGCCTCCATGCACGCAGGAACTACAGCCCTAACCCTACTTTAAGGTGCTCAGTAAGATTTCCTAAATCTAAGATGCGCTAGGGTGTCGTGTCCGAAAGCTAACGCCACATACAAGGAAATCTACCACCTTTGACTCGGTACAATTGGCATGGATTATTCGTGACAAGACCATGGGAACCCAACAGCTTTCTCCCAGACAAGCACATGCTTTGTTCGATATTCTCACTCATCACGAGACTTACGCAGAGATTCAAGCCTTGAAGGATCCCAAGACCGTGTCAGATTTCGAGGTTCCAGGAGAGCCCAAGAAGCCAGATAGCAGCGCGTCACCACTACTTCAGATCCTTCTCCATAAATTCGTCTACGTGCTTCCCGGCCTCCGAGATGTTGCGCCCGATTTTTGGACCAATGTCAAGGACCTCGTTGTTGCCTTGGCCCAAGGGAATCTCAGCGAAAGCTACGACAAGGGCTCCATCGGCATCCGAAAGACTTTGTCGACGGCAACCGCGTCGATTGTAGAATACGTCTCTAGAGGCTGCTTGGGTGGATATCCAAGACATGCTGGGAACAAGGAGCGCAAATATGACACCTCAGATCCGGATGACGTAGTCGCCGCCTGGGATGAGTTTCTGCAGCAGATTATCTATGGGGACATGTTGGACAGATTGTTTGCAAAGGCTGCCGAGACAGATAAACTGTCAAACCATGAGCCTCTGGTGCAGGCTGCTCATGAGTACGCTTTCACCATTCTGGGCTCCTTCCTCCACTACATCATCGTCATCTCACCACGAGGCCAATCCATACTTCCGCTGCTGACCAAGGCTCACAACCTTGCACCATACTTCATGATTCGACAAACCTTGAAGCTTGGTAACGCGGCATCTATGCTGAACGGCATGGTAAAGTTGATCCTTGCAAAAATGAACTTGAGCACTGTCACTTCATGGTTTGGGGGCCAGCCTTCTGATTCTGGCATGAACTTGATGCAACAGTACGTTGAAGCTTCTCAACCATGGCACACCTCTTTTGTTTAAAAAGCTTCTAGGATTATCTCGACAGTCTTGAGCTCGGACAGTAGCGAATTGAAGAAGCGAGCAAGTGCCATTGAGAAGGACAAAGATGCGCCCAAAAAGGAGCATCTAGCACTGCTCAAAGCCTATGGCTCAAAGTCGAACGAGGAACAGCGCAAGGACAGATCGGAAAGCGGTACACAGTCCCTAGTCCTTTCTAGACTTTGATGCTTACACTACGTCCAGAGAGTCAGCCGGAGTCAATTGTAAATGCCATATTTACTAGCTCGTCGAATGCTGCAAGTCCATCTGAGTATCAGCACAAACTCGCCTTAGAGTACCTTGCCATTCAATTAGCCATCCGAGATAGGGAGGAACTCGTTGATGGCCTCTGTCATCATTCACCAGATCTATTGACATCTTCAATTCGGACTGTAATCCCGGCATACGATCCCATCATACGCGGCCTTCATCAAGCCTACGATCTAAGCGGCGGTATCTCTGACCTCGAAAACTTCTTGAATGATCTTATCAGCGTGTCCACCGTGAAAAGCAAGGGCGGAGTGGCTCAGCCTCCGTCAGTGGAGGATTTCTGCCGCTTGCTGCAAAAGCACCAGGGCAGCTCTCATAGATTCATTCACCAGGTCCTCAAGAACAACAAGGACCTGGCTCAACGGTACTACGACTACGCGGTGCACGCCGCAAGACAGTACAGGCAGGATACGGAGCGTGCCATCGATGATGAGGGAACACGCACCGCAGCAGCTGGTGACTTCACACCACATCTCGAGTCACTTTTTTCCAATCTCTCCGAAGCAGAGAGAGCCAAAGTTCTCGAAGAGATCAACAGCCATGCAGAGTACCTCTTCACCCTCACCCACAGCTCTACTCAGAGTATGAAAACAGTCATTCACCACCTCGCGGAAGGAGAGTCCGATATCCAACGCGGCCCTGGCATGTATCTTTCAAGGTGGCAGACGCTAATGGACGAAACGCCAATCACGCCCGCAAATCCCAGTGGGCCCGTAAGGTCCGGGAAAAGCGAGAGTGTGAGAGATGCTACGACGGTCGATATCGACGGAAAGAGCAAGGGCGACGCAGCTAATCTTGAGAAAATAAGTGATTCAGACGCTGCGCCGCCGGATGCAAGCAACACGGTGCGACTACTTGTTCCAGGGTTTCAGGATGTGTTGAGGGGTGTCATCGAGAAGTAGGCGGCTAAAAGGCGAGGCCTTGGCAAGTATGGAACATTGACATCAAGCGGACGGTAAGGAAGTCGAAGCGTTCGAAAGTCTACAAGATCTAGCGACAAATGCCGTGCGAATTGTGCAGGAGGCTTTTGATGTCTGTCATAGATGAAACCTCAGGACTTGTTAGAGTCTTAAGAGGTTACCTCGCCACATCGATTACTTTCGCAAAGTCTTAAAATAGGTAGTGAGGCTTCACCAGTGACAGACATGATTTCATTTTCGTACAAGAAGCTTCCCTAATTTTACAATCCTTTGCGCTTGGCTACTTCGCTTCAAGTCTCGCTTCCTTCGATTTATACTCCTGTATTTGCAAACTATAAGCATGCCTTGGGTGGCAGTGTAATCCCTTCGGCCCCGTTTCCACATGCGAACGTCGAGTTCACAATCGAAATCGTCAAACCAACCCCAGTGGGGTTACCACTACTTCGGGGAACATCTTGCCACCAGTCTCTGGTGCCGTCCATCCTCCGCACCGTCTCATACCAGTGGTCGAGATTCCGTTGCAGATTCTCCCTCGCCGGACTCCCGGCCGCCGCCATGTAAACCGCCGCTTCGAGCGCGTCCACAAGGCGTTGTCCTGTATACGGGTCCCGATCCCCGGGACTGTATCGATCGTCGTCGGAACCGGAGTCACGTATCATCATCGTGAGGAAGGCCGTACTTGGAGCTATTTCGCTGACCATGAGCGATTCGATCCACATCCACAAAAAGATGGCGGAGGAGCTTCTAACCCCTACTTACGAAACGCGTCCTCATACTTGGTCTCGGGCGAGGTGACATAGTTGAGCTGCTTCGCGAAGCCCCTTGTCACATACCCTCCCGTGATGTGCGCTATGATGCATTTCTCCATGGCCAGGCGTGCCATCTGTCGCATGAAGTTCCCCGAAAGCCAATTCTGCCGGCTGCCGTCGGCGCCCTGGCCGGCGACCTGCATCTGTAGTTCGCACGTTCCTGTGATTTTATCCCAAGATTAGGGCGATGGTCGCGTTACGTGTTGGTTCCACTACTCGGACAGGCTTCACTGACCGTGCGTTGCGGTGTACGATAGCATTTCGGGGTCCCCTCTTTGAGGATCGAGATACCAGGGAATCTGCGCGTTTCCGGACGGCAGCAGGCCGACGGCGACCTCGCAGTCATCGTAGTCAGGTACATCCTTCTGAGCATAGAATTGGGAACAATGATAGAAGTCTGGCGGCGTCGGCGCCAGCAGAGGCGAGGGTGCTGCAGAAATATTCATCGCGTGGCTGCTTCGCTGGCTTGGAAGAAGTTTGCGTGGCAGTTGTGTCTCGAAATGTGATGATTATTGAGTCCGCCTTCCTTTGTCTGCATGTTTGCCGGGAAATCGAACATTGGACTTAGGCGAGATGCGGCACGGCTGTACAACTTGGGGTAGATGAGGTGCTAATTAAGAATGAATGCTCGTTGTCATTGGGCGCTTCTAGAGGGTGAATCTTCGCGACGAAAAGGGTTCCGATGGTCGTGTGCCTTGCCGCCACGTGACGACAATCGATTCGCGCGCCATAAGCAAGATCTGGAAGAATGTTGTGCTCATTGACGACGGCAGCTCGAAGCCTCTTCTTTTGTGGTCGAGTACCACCCTCTGTGTGCAGGAAGTCTTGCATAAAAGGGTTGGAATCTTCTTCTGTCAGTCGTGTTGAGAGGTTCAATGTGCTGATACAGTGAATAACCCAGATGGGACGACAATCGTCTCCTTGAGTGTCCGCACAGGTTTTGGTTCCACTCGTGATACTGTACAAGACAACGCAATAGCCCTAGAAACGAGCTGACGTTCCTTAACCGTGACGAATGCATGATATCGCACAATGTCACTCATCTTTATCGTACAATGCAGTCCACGATGGGTTCAATTCCACAAAAGCCAAGGTTGGAAGAACTTACTCATTCATTCTCAGATTGTCCGATTATGTTTATCTATAAACGCCATGGAACCGAAGTCCTCAAAGCATTGCGGACGTGCTGCTTTTCTTATCCAAGAATTAGAAGACTTGTATGAAACAACGCTTCCGTAAAATCTGCCCCTCTAATTAAGTTCGAATTATATCTAAAGAACAAGGATGATTAGGTTCGTGTGGATAGAAGAAGGATGTAGATTCTATAGAGAAAGGATCCGAAGGATTCCCTAAGGATCCAGCTAAGGGAGCTATATTATATATGGCTAGCAAGAAAGAACGACCCCATAGGAAGCGCCTTCCGACTACTACGGAATAAATAAGATAGAGCCCTAGCGACTATAAAGCTATACATAAATGTAGATAAAAGCTGCTTTTATAGAAAATAAAGTCGTAGTATAGCATAGCATCTAAAGCAAAAATAAAACCACTATCTCTTCTATTATTCATATAATACTAAAGAAAGTCTTAAACTTAGAAGAAAGAGAAAGTAAGGATACTAAAGCCTTCCGTAAGATATATATATCTTACTTCGGGAAAGTATAAACTTTCGAGAAAGCATAGATTCTAAAGCTTTCTATAAAAAGTATAAATCTCTAGAAAAGCTTCTAGCGGGGATATTGGATAGTTTACTATTATAGTAATAAGGGGATAGCGAGATTTAGAAGGTAGCCTATACGAGTAACGAATTTCTTGAGATAATTATCGTGAAATGTATATCTAATTTTTCGACTATTAAGTTATACGAGTATAAAGAATCTTTCATAGAATCTATTATATTTACTTATTCGAAATGAACCTCTTTAGCGAGCTTCTAGCTTTTCTATATTCTTCTAATATAATATAACTAAATCGTTAATATAATAAGTAATTTACTTAATTTCTTTATTATATCGAGAAGCTATATCTTTCTTTTATTAATTTAAATATTATTTAATTATATTATAAAGATTTACTCGATAAATAAAGTATTATTATACGATTTAAATATAGCTAATAAGATTTTTCAGCTTAACTATCTAAGTAGAAATATTATATTTAAAAAGTATATATAAGATAGATATGCTAGTAGAAGCTTTCTATAGCGGTTTGAAAAGAATACTAATAGAAGAGATTTCTAAATACTTAATAACTCGTATATTAACTAAATCTCTAGTCTTTAATAATCGCTAATCTCATTTTAATTCGATATAAAGAGAATTCTTGCGAAGTACCGCTTTCAGTAGTTTATTATAAATCTCGACTATTTCTATACTCTTAGAAGTATTAGAAGGGCTATATATAACGACAATATCTTCAGATCTTAAGAATTCTTTTAATTTATTATTAAAGAAATACTAATTACGATTAAGATAGTAGATATAAAGCTTTTAATATATAGTAAAGAATAACTTAAGATATCAGATAACGTTCTTTATATTAGTAGATATAGTAGTAAAGAGAATTGTAAATCTATTTATATAGTAGACTTTTATAAGTATAAAAGTAGATTCTACTTTAATAGTTTTAAGTGGGCTAATAAAGTTTATTTCTATAAGTTGAAAAGGGTATATAACTTTAATAGAATATAAAGACTAAGATCTGATAGCGGGTTTATACTTAGAATACTTAAGATACTCTATAATATATTTCTTAATATCTTATACTTTTCTAGGTTAGTAATAACTATATAGTCTTATTAGAATACTAGTCTTAGTCTAATATTCGCTTTCATTATAAACTTTTCATAGTACTATAAATATCTTTTCTTCCGGTATATAAGGTAAATATACGTCTCCTCGAAAGATTTATAGGATATATTATATTACTCGATATTTAAAAGCTTTTTAAAGTAGCGTAGCAATAAAAGTCGAAGATTCTATAATAAGAAATTCGTAGATTTTATCGAATTAGATACTACTACGATAGACTTTAATTTAAATCTTAATATTCTTATCGATTTTACTAAAGACTTTTATAGATAATTTTATAGTTTCTATAGTAGAAATAGTCTTTAGTAAAAAAGAAGAAATACTATATAGCGTATCTCTATTAACGATTTTAATTTACTTCGATTTAGTAAGTATTACTAGAAACGAATCGAATCTATTCTTATTATTCTTTTAGATTTATTTCGAGCTATAATTTTTTAATTTCTATTATATTAATATAACTATAATATTCTCTAAATATTTAGTATTAAATAAGATTCTAAATAAGCTATCGATAGCTTTATTTCGAGGCCTAGATATATATTAAATAATAAGATTTAAGCGACGAAGTTTATTAGTCTAATATTTATAGATTTTCTTATAAAGATCTAAGTTAAGAAAATATATAAAAGGCTTATAATTAATATATATTATAGTAAGCTAATATAAATACTTATATAAGTAGTTATACTTTTTATAGAATATAATAATAGTATAGAGTTCTCGCTTATAAGTAGAGTATTTCTTTTAAGTAGAATTAAAGATAAACGAATTGTATAAGATAGATACTTTTATATTCTTTTCTATTACGATAAGCTTCTAAGATTATAAAGCTTCTAGTAGAGTAGCTTCTTATAGTATAAGAGTATAATATTATATAATAGTATATCTAGCTATAAAATCGAAAGTATTAATATATATATAAACGATTTAACTTAAATTAATATTATATATACTTATTTTTATAGTATATTTAATATATAAAATCTCGAAGAATAGCTATTCTACTTAAGTTTACCGCTATTCTACTTTTCTTATAAGTCTAAAAAAAGATCTCGCGATTTCTATAAAATTCTTTATCTATCGACGCGTAATATTAATAGTTTTTAAAAAACCTCGAACTTCTAATTAATCTAAAGAAATAAGCTACTTAACTATCTTAATAACTTATTCTTTAAGAATATAAATATATTCTCTAATAATATAAGTCACTTTAAGGGCCTTAATTAATAATATAAATAGTTATAGCTTTTTAAAGAATAAGAGTAACTTAACTTACTTAACTCTAGAAAAGAAGTAATACTATAAAAAAGAAAATAAATTCTCGAAGTTATAAAAGCTATTAAAGAAATTATTTATATAGAATATAAGAGGTAATAAAATCTTAAAATTCGATAAATATAGTAAAGAAAGTTCTAAAGAAATAAAACTAAATACTCTATAAGCTAGCTTTATTATAATAAAGTTTATAGATTATAATCCTTACTATATTCTCGTAAATTATATCTAATTAATATCTAAAATAATAAAAGTAAAGTAATATCTATTATTAAAATATAAAGATATTATAAGATACGCGTACTTTAAGTTAGCTAAGAATAAGTATTTATAATATAAATTAAATAGATAATTATAAACTTTTAAGCTTAGCTTGAGATAAGCTTCTAGAAGAAGCTTTATAACTTATAAATAATCGAAAGTTATTTAAGACTCGTTAGTATATTTCGAATCCTCGACTTTATTTATTATAATAGCTCGTATATTTTATAAAGATAGACGTTTATTTATAAGCTTAATAAGTTTATAGATATTATCTTCGAGATTATTCTAAATAAGCTTTCTTAGTTACTATTCTATATAAAAAAACTAGCGCTTCTAAGATTTCGAGAAAGTAGACTTCGTATTAGATATAATATTTACTCGATATATAATAAGATTTATATAAGATAAATCTCTTAAGTCTTCTCTATTAAGATGTTTATACTAGTATAAAAATTATAATACTTATAATTTTTACTCTACTATAATAATAAGCGATCTAAGAACTAATCTTAATTCTAGCTTATTAGTCTATTCTTTAAGTTCTAGTAATAAGAAATATTACGAAAGACTTCGATAAATTATTCTTCTAATAGAAAATACTTATTTAAGAGATATTTATAAAAATAATAATATTAGCGTTCTCGAAATATTAAAGACTTTAACTAATTAGTCTAGAAAGTTTATAATAATTATTTACTTTAATAAAGAAAAAGAATTAAAATCTTTAAAGATAATAATAGAGATATTTAAGGGGCTTAAATTCTTAAGATAGACTATTACGAGCTCTAATAATTTAATATTCTATTTAAGATAGATTTAATTTACTAAAAATTCTAACGCTTAATCTCTTTAATATCTAATAAGTTATCTCTAGAATTAGAAGAATTATCGAATTCTAAAGAATTAATTTTCTTAAAAAAAGCCTTTAATATATCTTATCTAATAGCCTTCGAGATAATTATAGTAAACTTAAGATATATTAATAAATTATAAACTTTATAAAAAATTATTTCCGAATCTACGATTCTTTAAACTTTCTTATCTATCGATCTATCTCCTAGAAAAATAGTAGAAAAACGAATTAAAATAAAAGTATCTACGAAATAGAGTTACGAAATTCTAAAAATTAGATTAAGATACTTAGATCTCTCTAATTCCATAATAAATATAACTTTCGAAGCTATAAAGTATCGAATATTTCTTCAGATTTCTTTTATATTAATTATAAGTTATATTTAATATTATAGTACGATATTACGATAATCTATTATATATATAGAAAGGCCTTTAAATCTAATCTTCGAAAGTAAGTAAAGATATAAACCTAAAAGGCGTATTAATCTAAAAGATATTATATTTATATCGAAACCTTAATTCGCCTAAATATAAGATTTCTTAAGATTAATATTAGATTTATCGGCTTTCTTTATAATAATAAAAATATAAAATATCTTATTTACACTTATAAGAGAGCTTAAAAAGTATATATACTTCTTAGCTTTTATAGTAGAAGTATTAATTTAGAATATAAATATTAATATAGTAAAATTTCTTAAAGTCTACTAAAAAGACTAAGATATAAATACTTAAGATATTAATATAGAAGAAAATATCGATATAAGTTAATAGGCTTATAAATACTCTAAAGGTAATATAGATATCTATAGAATTTATTAAATAAAAGTAAGTTAAAAGCTAACTAAAGATGCTTATATAGCATTTATAATAGATTTCGAAATTTATTTCTTAAAAATTCGAGTATAAAGATATTTTAACTCTTTATATATAGTAGATAATTATATTATAAGATTTATTATACTTATATCGACTTTAATACTCTAAAGTATATATCGAATCGAAATAGAAGAATTATATTTAGATTTATTAAATAGGTTTATTAAAGATTAAGATTCTACTTTTTTATTAACTCGCTTCTTATTCTTACGTTTAGAACGCTCTTCTTTTAAAATAATTTAAAATAGATATAGCTAATTCTAGAAAGAAAATTCTTAATCTATAATTATTAAAAACTATTACGAATCTATTTAAATAAGAACTTATAATAAATAAAAAGAAGTATTAGAATTTAGATTAGTACTAGACTACTTTTACTAATACTAAGATATCTAAAATTACTATAATATAAATTACTATAATTAAATAGATACTAATTAAAATCTCTTAAATTACTTTTCTTATTATTACTAAGATATTGATATCGATACTAATACTAATTCTAATACTTCTTTTATATAAGCTTACTTATTAAATTCTAATTCTTTATCGAGAAAAGCTTTAGCGATTTTTATTTTAGCGAAATAAGATTAATTTAGCTCTATTACTTCGAATTATATTAAATTAGAATAAAAAGAAATATAAAAATTTATAGAGCTTAAAGGCGTTACTTAACTCGATTTAGTAGAAGAAGAAAAAGAAGAAGAAGCTATAAAAGACTTCGGCAAAGAAATAATTTCATAAAGTCTAGAAGATTTATTAAACTTCTTAAACTTAACGAAAGTAAAGTTTAATTATAGATTATCTTCGAAAATAAGTATTTTTAAATATAACTATTCTTAGATAAATAGTAAAGTATTCTTATAATTAGAAGAGATGTAACTCTTAATATTACACTTAATATATAATTAATTATCTTTCTTATAAGACTAGTAGATTATATTATTAATATAAGAGTTTTTCGAAGTATTATAATCGAGTATATCTTTTAGAATAGATTAATAATTACGAAAGCGACTATTAGCTATAGAATTCGAGAATTTACTTCTATTAGCGTTTCCTTTATTAGAATTCTAAGCTAAGATTAAAGCTAAAGTAAAAATTAAAACTTTATATAAAGAATAACGATACTATAGAAGTTAAGATTACGTAAAATATTAAAATTCCGTAAAAGCCTCTAATAACTACTTCGATAGATTTATATAAAAGAATTAAGACTAATAATATAAAGGCCTTAAAGCTTTAATAGTTTAATAAAAAATAAGTAAAAAAGCTATCTATTATTTCGATAAGTTTTATTCTATAAGAGATTTATAGAATTATAACTAATCGAATCTCGATTTTTTATTTAAAAGCTTCTAAATTTCGACGTTAATACGCCGTATTTTTTTCGCGAGATTATAAATTATATATAAAGATCTATTAGAAGATACTATACCTCTTATTACTTTCTTTTAAATCTCTTAATTATTTAATTCTCTAATAAAAATATAAAAAATAATATCGAGTATAATAGATTTAAGAAGGTTAAAGATAGTATTAGACGTAGTAACGAACTTATTCTTAATCTTAACTCTCTATATTAAGTTAATAATACGCTTAAAATAGAAAGTAAGAGATTCTTCGAGACGTTAATATAGGTTTATAATCTTAATATCAAACGAGATCGCGCTTACTTTTATAGCTTTTAAGGCAAATTTCTTATAGAATATAGTTTAAAATTACTAGATAGTTTTATTACGAGCGTACCCTATATCTCCCTTAATATACTATTTAGCCCTATGGCCTATTAGGGCCTAGCGTATCTTAGTAGAGATATCTACTACTATCTAATGCCTTCTATCTATATAGTTATTCGATATCTAGTTATCTTATTTAATATACCTAAATTAATACTATATCTATATCGATTCTAATATTATAACTAGATTACCTTACTTATTACATTTAAATCAATAGACGAATTTAAGAAACCTATTAATAGGGGCTTTAATAAGATATTAAGTTAAGTTATTATATTTCTAGATAAATCTATTATATAGATAATATATTATAAAGAGTACTTATTAAAATAGCGTAACGGTCTTATAATTAGTTAGAGGGATAAAATAATTATTAAATTAGTTTATTTATACGACTAGCAAATTTAAAGAAATTATTACTCTACTTAATAACTATATAACTAACTCTCTAAGCAAAGTAAAGATATTTAAAAGAACGATATTTAGACTATCTATAATTTTTATAATAATCTAAATAATCTATAAATTAAAGAAAAAAGTCCCTATAAAGTATAATACCATTTTTCGAATTTATAGTAAAGTCTCATAAAAGGTATTATAAGAAATTTTTCTATTTTCTTCTTTACTTAATATTTATAATATTAAAGACTTAAGAGAAATAAAGCAACTCTCTTCTTTTTATTTCAAAACTATTATAAATTTCGAATATATAATTAAGCAAGATAAATCGAGTTAGCAATCTTCTTACTTAGATATTTAATTATTAATAATTCTTACTACCTAATAATACAGCAGAGAATATTAAGGCTATTACGAATCTTTAATAGATTATTAACATCGATTAACTACGCTATTAAGCTAATAAGAAGCCTAATTAATTTCTTATTATACTCCGCGATCTGCGCTATTAATAAGATTAATTTCGGAATATAATTAAGTAATATATCGATTTTAAGACGGAGAAGAATAAGATAATAAATTAATAAAATAAGATCTAATAACGCTTAAAGTAAGTTAGTATTAAGATTAAGAAGCTATAAGAATATAATAGAAAGCTTTAGTAATAGCTAATAACAATACGATTAAGTATATTTAAGAATTTATAAATTACTTCTAAGATATAAGCGTTAACTTTACTAGAGCTCGTTTAAGTTCTATTTTTTATTTATAGAAAAGAGAAGTCTATTAAGCTATTAAATCCTCTCTTCTTTATCAATAGTAAAAACTCCGTATAAGAGGATTAATTAGTTAAAATAAAGGAAAAGTTATCGAATAATAAGAATTACTACCCTATCGAAACGTCTTAGATTATCTACTTTTTATTACATATAGATAAAGAAGCGATCTCTTATACTTTGAATAGAAGATGTAGAGATATTATAAATCTTTATATATTAGTTAGCGAGGTTATAAACTAGCTAACTAAGATCTATAAAGAGATAAATTATTATAAGAAGATAAGATATGATTATGATTCTCTCTAATAGATAACTTAGCCCTTTAATAGATTCTATATAGAACTCGTTAGACTTAATTTTATATTTAATTATAACGAAATTCATCTAAGAGATAATTTAGATACTAAGCTATAAACATATATTCGACTTTACTTTATTTTTATAGCCCTTTTTAATTATAAATTTATACTCTTAAAGGATATTAAGAAATATCTTATAGATAATAATAACTTATAGTGCGTAGACTATAAATAACGTCTAACTCTATCTCTTAATAAAATAACTTTTAAAATTATTATAACTCGAATAAGAAAAATGATTATCGCTATAATTAAGAATTATACACCTTTCGCTATTATATTAAATGCTTATATCTTAAATATCTTTTAGAGTATATCGAAGGCGATGATTAATATAAATTTAAGGGATTTAATATATTTTAATTATGAGAAGATAGGTTATATAAGATATAATTATCTAGTATAGAGATAGACTAATATTAGTAAAAAGGCCTTACGAAAAATAAGAATCTACGAATTTATTATCGATAACGAATATAAGGTAAATCTATTGGCTAACGCTTACGAAGTCTCTAAGAATTCGAGAAACGAATAGCCTCTATTAAAGTTACGATAAGAGGGACTTATAACGTATATCTACTAAATACTTTTAATAATTCTTTAATACGCCGTTCTTTTAGAATATAAATTACGCTATTATTATAAAAATGAAAATACTTACTATAGAACGCTCTTATTAATAGTAGGTATATTAGAATATATATAGTTATTAATAAGTCTCTAATTTATAGAATTTACGAAGAATTACTATTAGAATCGATCTTACTATCGAAATCTAAATCGTTAAAGAATTACGATAATCGGATCGCGAAGAAGTCTATTATCTACTATTTACTTTCGATAATAATAGTAAATAGTTATCGAGAGAAAATGTATTTTATACTTATCGCCCCCCTTATATATAATATAATTTTAGAAAAATTATAAATAAATAAGTATGGGGTACTTCTCGATATAATAAAAGATAAGATTCTTTTTATATTAGATCGCTATAATTATAATAATAATAAGATCTTAATAGCGGAGGATCTCGCTATCTTATTAAATTCGAAATTAAAAACCTCTATTCTACGTGCTATCTTGAAGAAAGAATCGCCTTTTTAACTTATATATAACGATGACTCGAACTCTACTATCGACTCGAACTTTACTATTAATTCGGATATCTCTAGCGAATTAATTAATAAAAAGAGGTTTATATCTACTTCTCGAGACGTAAAATAAAAATGAGATATAAACTCATAATTTATTAATATCGTCGAAATTAATATTATATTATACTATTAATTAGCGCGTAATAAGGAAAATCGATTATTTACTCTTATTATAAATGAGATCTATAACTCGCTATTAAAGAAGTTACCTCCTTCGAAGAAATTATATAATTTTTATATACTAGTTAGTGCTCGCAAACAGTGAGGCCATACACAAAACAACGCATGCACAAGTAGATATGTAGATAGATGATTGGGCATATCCAACACTGGGGCAGCTAAGACCTTTTTGGACATGCAAATAGTCCAAAAAAGGCCCCCCAGCGCTAGAAAACTCCCATGTCTGAGCGACATGCCCTGGAGTGAAATGAGGCTATATACAGGTGTGGGTGGGTGGGAGAAAAATGATATGGCTCTGAAAGAGACGAAATCGAATGAAGAGCCGTTGACAGGTGCAAAACAGGTGGCTATATAGCTCGTACTGGACACCTGTCCCCAACCCCTTGCCGGGGTACCAACAGGGGTACCAACAAGGGTACCAACAGAACGGCTGATCAAACAGCCACCAACGCTATGGCCTCATAATGGACCCACTAACCCACAGTCCCACTGTTGCGATTAGTGCTCGCAAACAGTGAGGCCATACACAAAACAACGCATGCACAAGTAGATATGTAGATAGATGATTGGGCATATCCAACACTGGGGCAGCTAAGACCTTTTTGGACATGCAAATAGTCTAAAAAAGGCCCCTTAGCGCTAGAAAACTCCCAAACAGCCCAAGACGTCGTCCAAAGAGGGTGAAGGTCTCGAGGAGGACTCCTGACGGTACCTACCGCAGCAAGCAGTAGGGACCGACAGCACTAGCGCGGACGGGCTGGAAGGTGCTGGTGCCGTAGTGATGCTCTGAGTATGTGGGCTGGGTGAGTGACTATATACAGGCGGTAGGAATCTGACTTTCAACGGCCTAGCAATTGGATCTCGTCATTGCTAAGGCCGGCGTCACGTGCTGATATTGCAGCCCCTCTGCGGAAGGAATGGCCTGAATAATGGCCCTCAATATCAAGTGACGTCAGCACCTCGCGGAGGTTGCTGGTGACGGCCTCCCTAGTGAAGGAGGAGCCCCTCAGCTGGAATAGCGGTGCATCAGGTGGGGCTTCCCACCTGAAGAGGTGACGTAAGGCTTTGACTGCGCATGCGTCATCGCCTGATGCGGCCACCGTGAGTGTAATCCCACGGCGAAATGGGTCCGTTTTGGACGCTGGAAGCGTAAGTTCCAGGTGATCATCGAACAGCCTCACCGAGCGACGTGTGAGGAATCATTCGCCGAAGTCCTTCTGTTGAAGGTCTCGCTTGCTGTAAGTAAACTCACCTACGCGTAGGAATGCCGCGAAGGCGAGGCAAAAGGAGGCATATAGAGTCGCCCCAGCATGGGTTGACTTATCGAAATAAGGAAGGATTTGAAGCAATAGATCCTTGGTGATTGGACGCCTTTCTTTCGTGTCAGCTTCGCCACGAAGATGTCGACTACCTGCAATGATGCGTTGTAACTGAGGGTGATGAAATACTGAGAGATCATCGAACCCCATGTCCACATGGGCTGACCTGAGGCCGGTGAGGTACGCCTTTATAGACTTCGACTTGACGCGGCGAGTGCTTAGGTCAGCAATCCAGCCCGTGAGGGCATTTATAGTTGCTGGAAAGGGAGGTTGGATCTCTGTCAGTGCGCAATAGGTCGTGTAGGATCTTGCTGGAGTCGCATATGTCTTCCTGGTTTTGGTAGCAAGCCCCCACCAGAGAAGTCGTGCGGCCTCTCGGGGCAGTGCGGTCTGATTGTACCAATATTCTGGTGGGTCTCGCCCTATTTCAGCGGAGACATGAGACCTTTCAGCTGTGGATATGCGTTAGCGATTTTTCGGTACCGAAAACGTGACAGATTATCGGCCAGCTGGTTAGCCTTCGTAGATATCCAAGTGGGCACCACTATGATGTCGTGAGTAGCTGCCAGCATAGCTATATCGCGCAATGGGGCCATGGCTGGCCCGTGCATGGAGGATTTACGTAATCCATTGACGTATACGTCGTTATCGCAGTAGAGAATCAAGCGAGATCCTCGCAACTGATGTAGCCACAGCTCCATCGCGTGATGGACGGCCTTCATTTCTTTGAATTGTATATCTTTGGAACGGTGACGTGTGGCTGTTTTGATGCTGAAAACGTCTTTAAGCTGAATCGATTGAATGTGGTCGGGATGGTCGAGAATGTAGCCTCCCATACCGAATTTTCCAGACGCATCGGTCCATATGTGCCACGTGACTCGACTATCGACGTGGCGTATCAAGGCGACGCCATTTCAGTGCTCTAGGAAGGTGTCCCACCATAGTAAGTCTGCCCTCATGTCGCCTGTGATCCGTACGATTACCGCAGGCCTTCGAAGGGCATCGAAAAGTCGCCTTAAGAATGCTCTTCCTGGAATTACGACTTTGATAGCGAAAGAGAGGAAGCCGACCGCTGACTCGAGCTCCTGATGTGAGATGGTTGCCCTTTTTAGGAGGTTTTTGGCCGTGGTTCTCGCCTTAACTAGCTTGTCCGGGGGGAGTCTCGCCTGCATGCGAATGCTATCGAATTCGATTCTCAGGAACTCGGCTATGAAACCCACAACATTCTTCGTGTGATTAATCCGAAGGCCTAATTCGCCACACAGCTGGTCGAACTGCTGGGCGTATGCAGTTGCGTCATCACCTGGTGAAAGGATTGCGAAGAAATCGTCCAGGTAGTGGAGCACTATTTCCCATAGAAGGATCGCGATCAAGATCCAAGTAAGGGCCTTTGCGAAGAGATCGAATAGGAACGGTGACATGCGTAGTCCGAACGGTAGATATCGTTCTTTCCAATAGCGTCCATCGCAATTGAAACCAAGTAGCCATTGGTCCGATATAGCGACGGGTATATATCTAAAGACGTCTTTAAGGTCTCTTTTAACGAATTAGGCCCTTAGGCCTTTCTATAGTAGTGCTACTACTACGTTATCGTATATAGTATATTCTAATACGCTCTACTCCGCCTGGATATCGTTATTAACTGAGTGGCTGTATAGAAATGAGAGGTTATGAATTCGTCTCCAACCTCCATCGTGTTTCGGTATTAAACCGAGTGGCGAACAGACGTAGTGGGGCTCGTTCTGAGGGTCAACCTCGGTTAGGCGATGCTGCTGGAGCTGTTTTTGGAGGTCCGCCGATAGTATTTAGGGTGCTTGACGTGCTAATAGGTGATTTTGACTGCGATGGGCTGGGATATAGCCTCGAAAACCTATCTTAGCGCCCTTCCGAAGAATAGCCGAAATGGTCTTGGCAAATATCAGATCCGGGTGATCGTTCAACCATTTGGACCAACCATCAACTATTAACGGTCCCTGATAGGGCAAGTCCGGGTCCAGTGGGTCGTACAGCGCGTACGGGAACCCCTCAGATATGTATTACAGCGACCAGGGCACCTGCGGGTGCCTTGGGAGTTATTCTGCCTTGGTAACACGGTTACTCAGTGGCAAATGATTGGAGCTACTCACAGCTGGGTTTGGGGCCTTGGGGCACTTATCTGCCGAATGATTTTGCTGACAGATTATACAGATATGTGAGTAGATGCAGCGCTCGCGAAAACAGCTACCTCTGTTGAAATTCTTGCAAATTTTAGTTCCTCCGATAACAACCTTGCTGAGGCCAGGCGTATCGGGATTTGGCTTGCTATTGCCCGTATAAGTCCCTTTGGGCACGAGAAGGTCCCTATAGCTCTAATCGTCCGCTTCCCAGGCCTTAAAATCGTCTTAATCACCCTGAATACGTGCAGTAACAAAGGCGAGGTGGTAAGCGAGGATGGAGTTAAATCTGTAGGTGATGGGTAGTCGTAGTAGGCGAATAGTATACGTATATAGGGCCTTATTTAAGCTTTCCTTCACGCTGACGTGTGTAAAGCGGCTAGCGGTTACCGAGTATATATGGAAGTAGTGCATTATGTGGTTATGGCCATTAACGTTCTTATCTTCCTTGGCCGGAGTAGTATGCATATGGGCTAGTTTGGCGAAATTTTTGGTCTTGAAGGTCCCGAAGAAGATTTGTTTGAAGTACTTGACGTCCACACTTCGGAACCTTTCAGCAATATTAAGAAAGGGCTTCTTACCTTCCGTATAACGAAAGGGGACCCCTCTTCTTTTCTCTTAGTCCGATTCAGAGTCGAATGAGTCCGAATTCGATGTGTTCGAGTGACGATGACGATAATTACGGCTGTGACGGCGGTGGTGACGATGTAACTTATAAACTTTACCCTCGTAAGGATAGCAATTATTTTACTTCTCTTAGACCTTAAATAGCTAGACTATTAATTCTTGAAGATCTACTTTAGTAGTAGGTGAGAGCGTTTTATCTACCTAATCCGAGCTTATAATACCCGATGACGTATCGTGTATAAGAATGTCCTCGCGGAGGGGAGGTATTTTGGCCTTAATGGCCTTAAGAGCCTTTTTGGCCTTAGGGGCCTTATTAACCTTGTTGACTGCGTTGAAGGTCTTTTTAATAACTTTAAAGGCGGGGGTAACACGTTTAACCGCTTTTTTGGACCTGGTAACAGCGGCGGAGGCCATTACGAAATATATAAGAGTATGGAGTGTGTTTGTAGTAGTTGGATAGTGCTTATGATAGTTAAATAAAGGCTAATTTGTATAGACTCAACTACGAAAGAAGAAGAAAAATGATATGGCTCTGAAAGAGACGAAAGAGCCGTTAACAGATGCAAAACAGGTGGCTATATAGCTCGTACTAGATATCTATCCTCAACCCCTTATCGGGATATTAATAGGGGTATCAACAAGGGTATTAATAGAACGGCTGATTAAATAGCCATTAACGCTATAGCCTCATAATGGACTCACTAACCCACAGTCCTACTGTTGCGATTAATAAGCTATATTCTTATAACTTAGAAAAGAAGTATAAGAGATATTATAGATCGAATTACTCTATTTAAATTAGCGCTATCAAAGTCGTTAGCCCTAAAGATATTAAAAGAAAACTCTCTATCGAGTATTATAATTATTTAAATATTTTCGATAAAACGAAGATAGACGAACTACTATGATATTACCTTTATAATTATAAACTAAAATGCATCGAGATTAATATCGCTAGCCTATCGAAGAGTTAAGTTTATTCTATATTTAAATATAAGTTAAAATAAATTAAGAAGTATTTAGATAAGTATTTAAAGAAGGACTTTATAACACCTAGTTATACTACGTTTATATCCTCTATCTTATTTATTAAGAAATTAAATAGAGGCCTACGCTTTTATATAGACTATCGAAGGCTAAATATTATTATTAAAAGAAATCGATATTTAATTTCATTAATAGACGAGATTCTCGCGAGAATTTAAGGCTATAAATACCTTACTCGATTAGATATTATAGCCGCATTTAATAAATTACATATATACCCCGATAGTAAGAATTTCATTATATTTATTACCTCCCTCGGCGTATATAAGTATCGAGTGCTCCTCTTCGATCTAATTAATAGCTTAATTATCTATTAATAATATATAAATAATATTCTATTCGAGTATCTAAACGACTTCTATTAAGTCTATCTTAATAATATTCTTATTTATAATTAATCGAGAAAGAAATATATGGCGTATATTCGAAAGATTTTTTAGAAGCTACGGGAGATCGGATTATAGATAGATATTCTTAAATATAAATTTTATATTTAGGAAACGAAGTTTTTAGACTTTCTTATTTCGATTAATAATCTTTAAATAGACTCTATTAAAATTTAAGCTATTATTAAATAATCTATCTCTATTAATTTAAAGGAGATATAGACCTTTATTAGCTTTTATAACTTCTATTATCAATTTATAAAAGATTTCTCGAAAATCGTGAAATTAATAGTAAAACTTATAGTTAAGAAAGCGATATTCGATTGATTATCGGCCTATTAAAAAGTCTTTTATTTACTAAAAATAGTTATTATAAGAGCTTCGATTCTACGCTATTTCGATAGATTAAAAAATATTATACTCGAAATAAACTCCTCTAATTACGTTAACGATAATATTCTATTTTAATATAATAATAACGAAGTCTTATATTTAATAGTTTTCTATAGTAAGAATCTTATCTTAGCTAAATATAATTATTAAATCTATAATAAGAAGTTACTAGCTATTATTCGCTATCTAGAATACTAATATTCTAAGCTAAAATATATTAATATCTCTATTAAGATTTTTACGAATTATAAAGATTTAATATACTTTATTAAAGAAAGAGACTTAAGTTATCGCTAGGCTCGCTATTTAAATATACTATTCGAATTTAATATTAAAATTATCTATTACCTAAGACTTTAGAACGTTAAGATTAATGTATTTATATATATAGCTAATTCTAAGTCGAATAGCTCTAAGAACGAGCGCTTAAAGTAGTAATATTAGATAATATTTACGCTTAATTATTTAAAACTTAATAATAGCGATATTGGGATATATATTATTAACGACTCTATCTTTTATAGAATAGTCTAAGAAAATAAGACTAATAAATTATATAATGAGATTTATAAAGTAATTATGAAAGATAAGAATAAACTTTATAAAGTTACGCTTAATAAGTGCTTTATAGAGAATAGAGTACTCTATTATAAGGATCGCTTATAGATATTAAAAGATCTATATATCGATATTATTCGCGAAATATATAATTAGCTTTTATATAAATATCTCGATATAGCTTATATCTATAAGCTACTTAAATAGAAATATTATTAGTAAGATATAAAAGCTATAGTTTCTATTTATATTCGAAACTGCTACGCTTACTATAGATCTAAGGCCTCTCGCGATTAAGAATATAATCTATTATAATTACTATTAATTTCTTAAAAGTAATAATAAGATATCTCGATAGACTTTATAATAAGTTTACTTATATCTAATAGATATAATACTATCTAAATAGCGATAGATCGACTTATTAAGAAATAATACTACGTTATATACTCTAATATAAATAAAAAAATTACAGTTAAAAAAACGATTAATATGTTACTTAAGAAGATCTTTCGCTTATATAAATTATCGACGTCGATAATTTTGAATAGAGGCTCTTAATTCATATCGATAATATAGAAATTCTTCTATAAATAACTTGGGATTAAAACTAAATTATTAATAGTCTTTTATCTCGAAATCGATAAATAGATTAAACGGGCTAATTAGAATATAAAACGCTATCTTTAGATATATTATAACTATATATAAGATAATTAATCTAGATAATTATTTATTATCGAGTTCGCTAATAATAATACTATATCCGCAGTTATAAGTATTTTACTATTCTTCGCGAATAAGAGCTTCTATTTCTAAATAAATTTTAGCTTAAATATTATCGACTATAATATTACTTATAAGCGCCTTAATACTACTCGAGCGAGGGATATTATTAAGTATATATAGTAGGTTCTTAATTATATCTAAAGTAATATAGATTACACTTAAAAGGCTATGATAATTTAGATTAATAAGCGATATTAAAAGATTACTTTTAAAGTAAATAATATAGTCTTTCTTAGTAGTAAGAATATTATCTCGAATTAATTATCTCGAAAGCTAAATAATAAGAGATATAGTCTATTTAGAGTAATAGATCTTATAAAAACTTTATATCGCTTAAAGCTCTTAGTGAGTATAAAGATTTACAATATCTTTTACCTTAATCTCTTAACTTTTATATCGATAAACTCTTTATCTAAATAGATTAATTCTTTATCGAAGTATATTACTATCGATAATCGAATCGAATAGATAATAAAGAAGATTCTCGCTTTTAAATTTATTAATAACTATCTTAAATATAGAGTAAAATAGAAGAATCTCGATAAGAACCTTAAATAGTATAACTCGAACGATAGCGAATTTAAAAATTATTAAGATATAATCGATGATTTCTATAAATAATATTCGTAAGTAATTTACTAGTATTAAATACCTCGAATATCGCGTTTTTAAACGAATTAAAATTATTCGATATTTTATAACAACTTTATTTTTATATTTATAAAACGATTTCTTAGGCTTATATTACTTTATAACGATCTTATATTAAGTTTATTAAGCCGGCTTCCCTTATTAATATAACTCGTAATATATTCCGAGGCCATATTAGGTTATACGCGAATCTTACTATTATTATTACTAAATATAATCGATATTAACTAGATAACTTACTATAAAGAGACTTACTTTAATATAATTTAATATTAAATTAAAGTTTAGCGCCTATAACTCGATTTAATTCGAAACCCCTTAATTAATTAAATTAAATTATTTTATTATTATTCTTCGCGCTAGAATATCGACTTAAGAATTATTATTACTTACTAAAACACTTATAATCACCACTCATTTATTGTCTTATTAATTTCTTTTAATCTAGAATCTTTATATCTATTATATCTCTGGCTAGCGATAACGCTAACTTAGAGATTAAGATATAGACTTTTACTATTTATACTATCGCCGGAGAATATCGAGGTATTAGAGATCTCGAATATTAAAAGTTCTTTATTATTTTATTAATTTTCAAGCGAGCGTATATGTATACTATTTCTATTACTCTTTCACTTACTAATTATAAGAATATAATTCTATAAGAGGGAGGGGGTAGTGTTATAAGCGTACTCTATATCTCCCTTAATATACTATTTAGCTCTATGGCCTATTAGGGCCTAGCGTATCTTAGTAGAGATATCTACTATTATCTAATACCTTCTATCTATATAGTTATTCGATATCTAGTTATCTTATTTAATATACCTATATTAATATTACATCTATATCGATTCTAATAAGTTTATTAAGAATCGATATACTCTACTTTAATAAGAAATTAAATAGCTTCTAAATAACTTTCTAATTACTTAAAAGTATTATTAATAAGAAGTATATTAAGATATTCTAGATATTTAACTAGAGAGAAACAATCTTCTTTATTTTAATAATTCTTTATATTAAAGTTAAACTTTCGAAATTACTTTATCGCTAATATATTAGTAACCTTTAAGAAGTTATTATATATAATAAATATAAAGCGAGGTATAATTACTTTTATAATATTACTAGAATATATAAAAGCTTTAGACTAATCTAAAGAAGATATACTCTAATAAAATTCTAACGATAAGACTATAGAATTCGTAAGACTTTTATTAAAAGAAATTCTCGATAAATCTAAGACGTTAAGACGATAATAATATACTAATTTCTCGAGAAGATTTCTAATACTCGCCAGAATAATAGTATTATAACTTACTTACTTTTATAGTAATAAGAGAGTTCTAATAAGTAATAACGACGGCTTAAGAATCGAGTTAAATAATAGCAACTTCTTAAGATACTTATTAAAGGCTTTTTAAGTCTCGAGAAGTAGTTTAATAGATAAAAGAGGCTTTCTAAACTAAATAACTCAAAAAAGTACTTTTATAATAAGGTTTTTAATAAGGAATTTAGTGAAAAAATGAATAATAATAGATTATAGTCGGATAGGCTAAATAAAGATTCTAAAGATACACAAGAATAATAGTAAAGAAGATCCTACTTTAAGGCCATAAAAAGATTTAAGTAAAGACCTCCAAAGAATAAGGATGATTAGGTTTGTGTGGGTAGAAGAAGAATATAGATTCTATAAAGGAAGGATCCGAAGGATTCCCTAAGGATCCAGCTAAGGGAGTTATACTATATATGGCTAGCAAGAAAGAACGACCCCGCAGGAAGCGCCTTCCGACTTATCTACGCAATTACCTCCACCACCCCGAGCTCTTCTCGACAGCAGCCGACTAGGACGAATCCGAATCTGAAATCGTGGAGTTAGAAGCACCAGCAATCCTTGCCGCAGCCGCCTCTGACCCCGGTCCAGTGAATGGAGGACACCCCAACCCCTTATGCTCATCTAGCACCGCGGACATGAACCCAGCGACAAACGGCGCCACGGCAATCTGGTCTGCCTCAAACCTGATGACCAGCGCCGTCATCCGCTCGTTTTGTCCATTGTTCACATCGCACGGCTCTTTGTTGGGCGTGAATTCACGTTTGCCAAGCGAGACGGCGCCTGGGCATCCGATCTCTTGTCGTTCGTCGTCGATGGCTGTGTAATAGCCGGCTAGGTAAGGGGGAACGCTGATGTTGCTTGCCATGAGCTTGGACATCTCGGCGATTTGGCGGCTGATGCTTTTGCTGGAGCGGTCGCAAGCAACCTTGGCGCTTTTGGGACCGGTGGTACTGTGGGCTCCGGCTGCTGCTTGTCGTGCTTGGAGAGTGGCTGGAAGTGCTGATACTGAGACGGCGGCAGAAAGGAAGAGAGCGATGGAGGTGAGCTGCATCTTGAGGGGTTATGCTGGGATAGAGCTACCTGTGGTGGTTAGGGACCGGCACCACGTACTGCTGCAGGTTACCTACTGAGAAAATGTGCTATGGCTGAACCTCTGAAAGCGAATGAACTGCCGGACTGCTGGATTCAAGAGCCGAGACCTTTGACAAGTGTTTGGCGGGATCAGAGACCTTTTAGGAAGGAAGGACTGGAACAGTGTCATGACATCTGCGTATATTGAGTTTGATGGAGACCTTGAGCCTTCGGGATAAACAACCTCCGGAGTCTACTATAGAGAACAGGAAGCCCTGTCAAAACCACGATTCTGGCAGCCCATCACCATTGCTGGCGACGGACAACAGTTACACCTTGAAGCCTTGGCTTCTGAGAACTTAAACAAGTGGTAGATGTTCTTCGTCTTGACTTCGATTGTGAGAACCTAAAGGTGCCAGCGGCGCTCGAGGACCTGAATGAGTGACTTGGCGTTCGAGGTGTTTTTGCTGCATGCTGAAACCATGGTTCGGATCAGCCGCTAAGAGACGCCTCTTGGGCCAAAGAAGCCCCTTAAGGTCAAATTTCACAGCATGAATATGCCAAGCGAAGATGATGGCGGAATACGCAGGACCGTCAGTAGCGACAGGTAAAGTGTAGGTTTGTTCCGGAGTCTCCGGGTAAGAGTAGGCCATGATTCTCGGTGCGAGCTCAACGCCTTGAACCTTAGATCCCTTAAAGTCTACCATTGGCAAGGATGAGAGGCGCTTTCGTCGATACTCTCCACATATGTCAAATGTGAATAGATCTGCCATGGAACTGATTGACGCAACTGCTTTCACAGAGCCAGTGGTCAGATGGCTTGATGATTGGTTAAATAGACGTAAGGCTTTGTGTGGACATACTCGTATATATCCGGTAATGCCCGCTACATAATAATGCACAGTCTTAGATCTAATAAAACCGAGGGTAAGTTATGGGAGATACCCTCCGGAAACTCACCTTAAATTTATCCTCACATTATTACGCGGCGTAGGGCTTATAGAATTTAGATGGATTTTATTACACTATAATATAACGTTAATAATATAGCTTCGATTTAAAAGATTCTTAAAGCTTTAGAAATCTTATTCTATATTCTATAAATTTATTTTTAGTATTTTAATTTTACTATTATAAAAGAATAAATTACTGAAATCTTAAATATATAAGATTTTAAATCGTATATTATCGAATAGCGAGTATTATCGAATATAGTATAAAGTAATTTTTAAAGTCTCTTTATTAAAAGATAATATATTAATAAGAATTATAAGAAAGATAGATCTTATATAATAATCTAAATAAATAAGAGAGTTAGTTAAAAAAAAATCTTTATAATATATATTATAATACTCGATTTATAGTTTAAAATAGCGATATTAACGTTATTAATAAATTAATATTAAATATTAGAGATTAGAAGATAAGAAAATTATAATAATTTAATTAAACTAGAGAGTTAGTTAACGATTATTTTTTTATATCTCTATAATATATAATTTATATTATAATTAATAGTAGATAAAGTAATTATAGCTATTAATAACTATAATAAATATAATAAATAATATACGCTAAGAGCTTAGGCTACTTAAGATAGTAGTATAAGTATTTAATATAGCTCTAGCTCTAGTCTCACTCTCGCGAAATAACCTTATATTGAAATAGCGTTAAGTTTTAAGTGGCCTTTAGGCTAGATATAGTCTCGAACGTTATGATAGATACCTTAAATTGTGGTGAGGCTCTGGATTATGGTTTTGCGAAAATTAACACATCTGTCGAAATTTGGTCCCCACGCTTCCCAGCCACCGTGTTTCTCAGCCACCCAATTTTGTACTCTATGTAAGACCTGGCCCCGGAGAGGTCTGGAGAAACCAATCCAACTGTTCTACACACCGCACACCTGATATTCTAACAAAATCACCAGACCCCCTGGTCCAAATAGGTTGCCGTAGAAATACTTCGCCGCGAGAAAAGCGTACGCGGGTGACAGAGATACCTGCACACCTTGAAATTAAGTAGAAATTTGATCATGATTTCACAACGCAGAACCCTAGCAGAAAGGTTTTGCGTTGTGATTCAAAGATTTCGATAACACTCATATACCGTTTCGCAAAATCCAATTCATAAAGAGGGTATTCGTTGAGTTATTCCAGCCGACAAGGTAAAGGGATTTATTGCTGTGTGCAGGTATTTCTGTCACCCGCGTGAAGCGGTCGAGGGGTGCAGTAAATATTTTTTTTAAACGCGATCAAAACACCATCTTTATCGGTGTCATAAGAACATCACCTCTACTGAGACTTTGTAATCAAGTCTATAGGATGGATATGGCACCGTCAGAAGTCCTGGCCCTTGTAGCTTTCCGGCGATGTGCCGGAGGGCGTGACGGCATACGCGCTGGTTGACCATGACCGTGCTTTCAGTCTCCTCACCTCGCTCACCCTCGGGTTTCTCCCTCATTGTTGGCGTCCTTGCTGCGCCGTGCACTGATCTGCAAACCAAAAGCGACATGCCAGTTGGATGACTGGTTATGGTGGAGCTGTGACACAACTAGCTCCTTATTGATAAGAGGGACGAAGATAACGACTCGAAGGGTGCCGGTGATGTTGAATTGGACAATTATTCCGATCAAATCTCAAGGATCTGGCTGAGGTAAGATTATGCTAATCGTACCCAGGTAGCGCCGTTTCCCGTGTGCGGCGAAGACCAACATTTCATCTATTCCGAGGAGGCTTCGTCGTATCTTCGAATTCTGCCACTGGGTCTGCCTCATCCCTCTCGTTACCGTCCTTTTCAAATGCGACAGAATGACGCAATCTCGTGCCACGATGTCACAGGGCTTAAATTGTTGGTTATCGCCGCCATGCTTGAGTTTTGTACTAACCAGGCCCAGGACCAAGGCTCATCTAGTGCTATGGCTGAAACGAATATTTCACCGACCTTCCATACATCGACTCTTTGACCGCCGGGGGCACTGGACATGGCATCAGTTACGGATGACTTTTTGCCGGTAGCTCCCGTGGTTGAGTGGCAGTTAGCTGTTAGCACCACCCTAGTTCCAGGGCCAGCACCGCCCAGTCCTTCACGACAAGCCGTGAAGACTGCCGACTGCCGCTCCCAGAACAGATCCTGAAATGAAATCGATCGAGACCATAGTCACCACTGGACGAGTTGAAGTATCCCTCGACTGTTCTGCTCGGACATTGCCTCGTCAATCATGAAAAGTGGCAGCTATCCAAGCTCTTGATAGGAATAAAAGCATCATTGATTATGATCTTCCTTTCACGGGCCGAACGCGACTCAATCCAACCCATAGACGCCGGTTCTGGCGTCATTCATGTTCCATAGCTTGCAAGCGTGGGGTAATCTTGTTGTGTTTTGGTGTACCAACTTCCCGGGCACGTTCTCAGTGTTCAAGCTCACCCTGACACTGCGCGGGATGTCGGATTTGAGGGTAATCGGCTTGCCAGCAGGGCAGTGCTTCGGTACGATTATGCTTAATTGCTATCGCAGGTCCGGCTCGTATTCTGCTTGTGCTCTATATTTGCTCCACTCTAACAGTTAGCTTGTTTGGTGTTCATGGCCTCGAATGCAGTCAAATGTGATTGGAGGTCTTGCGTCGCTGGAAAGAAACAACGATAGGACCCTCAGATCCTGCAGTGTCTTTCCCAAGAAGTATTGCAGATTTCGAGTTGATTATTATATGCGCCCAACGCCCAGTTCTCTCTGTTTCTAGTAGCATCCTTCTCTCTCTCCTCGTCGTTTCCCTGACTGCCAATTCACCGAAGCAAGCATGATAGCTTCGATCGCCGGTATTCTCTTCACCCTCTTTGTGAACTTTAGTGCAGCAGTACCTCAAAATGTCCTTTGCGAAGATCCGCAAGGCCGCGAAAGACCAGATGGCCATATTTATTGGAGCACTTCAGATTGTGCTGGAAGCCCTGAGCAGACTTCACAGTCTTTTACCAGCTCTGTCTCAACAATGACACTCTCGGTCTCCACTTTGATCTGCACAGCAGAGTAAGTATCCGTGCTCCCGGGTTGAATAGATCGTTCTTTATGCTGACTTTCCAGTGCAAACACCGCTTCGCTTGTTCCCTCAGCACATGCCAAACCAGACCCTACCGTATGCAGCTGCGACAACGGCCAATATTACTCGACACTTTCAAAAACTGGATCTCTCTGTGCCTACACTACAAGTAACCCATTCGTGCTATTGCCACCAGATGCTGGTCCTTGGACTTTCGCCCCCGCGGACCTGGAACCTTCTACATGCACTGCTACTGTATTTCCAGTGTCCACGACGAACCTTATGCCTACAGGCGAGTTTGTAGTCGAGGTAAGTTGTACTATAACCTCAAGTAGAAAGGAGATCGCTGACCATTTATCAAGTCAGACTGGGAGGGTAGCAACACCTGGCTATTTTCTGCAGACGTAGGCATGAATCTATCGTCTCTTGGATACGGTGAATTTTCGCAGTCGCCGTTCACGCGCAATGCAAATGGAAGCTATACCTTGAGCATCCCGTCGGACGGAGGTATATTTTCCCACGGCTCATTCGTTACTCCTGTAACTAATGTTTTCAGGTGGTCAGTCTGTCACAGGGCTTGCCAGTGGTACGCCTGCAAACGCGGCGGAGGCCTACGCCCACGAATTTGCGCTTACTCTTTCGACAACATTAACTTGTGACATACCATTGCCACTACCTTGTCAGTCGAATGATAACAGATTGGACAGCTCCCAGTGGGACGCATTCAAAGTAAGTCTGATATTGTTCTTTCGCACATTCGCTGTTCCTCAACGCTGCCTTGTTTCCAAGCTCATCTGTTCGTTGTTAGACAGACAAATGGTGGGAATCTTACGTCTCAAATTACGCTTCGGCAAATTACACTTCGGTGGGCGGAAGGACGCTGTTCGAAGAACTAGTCTACGACTACATTGGCCCCATTGATCAATATTACTGCACGATTGGAAATGCGCAACTGAATGCAGACGGTTCTTTGGACGTGGGCTCCTGCATTTATCCATCATGTGTCGACGTCCATACAGATCTCTCCTCAAAAGACGGTTTCAGGCAAGGATACATGGTACTGGCCGACTGGGAAGGTAGCTATCTCTAGGTCTGTGGAGCAGAATGCCTTCAGGCTTACATCGTATCCACAGGGTTAAGTCACTTCTTGAATTACTGCTGGGATGTTTTGGATCAAGCACAGAACGGGTTTGACGACGTCATTACGGCGATCTTCCTTGTGAGTTCTCTCATGCGTGCCGCTTCCGGTCGAAGCAACGGTGGAGATTTTGACCGTTTTCCAGATTTTTTAGAGACCCTGCTAAGGCGAGCTGGCAGACCTTACTGCCTGTGACTGTAAGTGTTCTACCATGAGCTCCCGTACTCTTCAACTGGTTCTCATACTGCCAGGGGACGGTCTTTACTCTAATGTGTGTTGTTTTGCTCTTCATACAACCGTTCTGGGGAGGTGCCCTTATAGCCACAGCTGCAAATGTATGCGGAATATGTGGCCTTTTGGGTGCGCAGCTTAACTAAACGAACGGCAGGCTGTCTATGCCATTGGCGCCTCGCTAAATGGGATTGCCAATATTAAGAATCTTGGCACCCCGAATACAGCTGTGTTAGAGTGGGAAGGGTAGGCAGAGTCCTCCATCTGGATGAGTTTATCGTAAAGCTAAGCACTACTCGCGAAATCTAGAGCCACCGACACCCAGAACAACTGGCGAAATTATACGGGTAATATGAAGACCGGGCTTTCCCGTCTTCATGACTCCTACTTTCTCAATGCGAACCATACAGCGCCTGTCAATATCTCGACAGTCTTGCAAGGAGGGTTCTACCTGCCGGTAACGCCTACCGTGGACCAAACATCGGTTATACCTAGCGACAACGTAACCGCGTGGTTAGAGTCGTATGCTTGTGCTCGTTTGATCAATCAGCTATTTGACCAGAACGATTACTACATTGTCTACGTAAGTGCAATATCCTACACAGAAGTGAATACTCAGGAACTGACCCTTGTAGATTCCGTACGGTGAGCTAGAACATGGCCTTGAAACGGAGACACCCGATGACTGATAAGGCTAGGCTCCATGGTCAATGACGTCCCTGGCGGTGGATCCAGAGGCAATTTCTCCTTCGAGAAGTCGGATTGCGAACAATGGGTTGGGAATTCAAAGTTCAACAACAGTGTCTATGCTACTTGCAATACCGTAGACGGCATCGGTCCTGGAATGACAGTCATGGAGGGGTCAGTGCCTAACTCATTGTATCTTCCCCTGACTCGGATTCTGACGCTTAGCGACGACTATAGGATGCAGGACGCTGTCTTAGATTTCACGACTTACAACTACAAAACCGCCTTCACGCAGACGTTCACCGATGGCATCTTCACGTACAACCCTGAAGATGTCATCCAGTCTAGCGTTGCTGGCTGGTTGGACTATGGGTACAAGTAAGATCGTGCCCAGGCAGACCCACATTTGACAAGCTTACTTACACCCTACCTGCCAGCTACACCCTGGTCAATCAAAATTATGGCTTCTCCCCTGACGCTCTTGACTCCGTCGAAAACTTCAGAGAGCAACTCCTCGCTGTTGCTAACATTAGATCAAACTCGGAAGGCGTTTACAACCTACCCGTCTGCGTGCTCAATGAGCTCGATTCCATGCCAGAGTGTTTCAAGGCCGTGCCGGAAAATGATAACGATGGCGCCAAGACTCCGCTTACGTTGGATGAGTTAAACTATTGCTATATCCATCCGATCAATTGTTTAGGTGGTAAGTGCATTCTTTGAAACGTTGATCCCTCTCGAGAGTGGGGATTCCTCAGAATCGAATTGACCACACGCAATAGACCAATCCGGTATTCTGCCATCCAAAAACGCAACGTACGGCTTTCAACATTTCCGAGACTATATTTCCGATAGGCTGAGAGACAACCTGAACCAAAACGATATGTCAGATATAGGTGATTTGTTTACTCCACCATAGTAACGGCAAGGCTACTAGAGATCTGAGATCCCTAAAAGGCATTGATGAGATGGATACCCGATTGAATTATGATTTAGACTATGTTTTGGTAATTTCAAACACGCTCGTGTTGCTGAGATCATTTTTCACCTTTCATCAAGATTCTCGTTTAAAGAGCAGTTTCCTTTATAAGCTTCTCAAAACAGGAATAAGTAGCTAGTCAGCATGGACGCGAAAGCTTGCCATTACCAGCAATTCAATGGTACCCGTTGGGCCATTTCTGCAATCCAGACTCATTGTGATCTTGAGCATTCAACTTTTCAAGGTCAAACAGATTGATGCTGCGCTACAGAACTGTGTCGTTAACTTGGACAAGCTTGTTTCGCTGTTGCATCGTATCCAGATGTTTGCGCTATATCTTGCGAGCCCTGCAATGGGCGTGCTGTATAATTTGAGACACAGCGCAGGGGAATCGATCTTTTGCGCAGGGGTGCGAATGGCGAGTCTTCATATCCTCAAACCCTCGTTCTTTCTCGAACATGAACCATTTCTGGTAAATAGCCATGTCCCATGCAATACCATTGTTGGACGGCGGCCCAGTCTCACGACATTCGGCGGCAATGTTGCCGGCCATATCCTAGATCTCTTCCAGGCTTATGTGAGCAGTGGTGGCGGGTGTGACGAGGGGTTTTTGGATGCTGTGATGCCTGCTTTCCATGGTAAGGGTTAGATAGTAGGCATACAGGGAACTCGGGAGATAGGGTTTCCTCCGACAGGTAAGCCATTTGAAAGAAATTGCTAAATTTTGTGGCGCGAGCCTGGAAACATGTCGCATCATTCACCGCTTTCCCATATCGTCCTGGGCTCGGGCTATCCATACCGACACCAGGTGAAAGCCGAGAACGTTGGGGCTACCGTTGTGCTGGCCGTGGCATCGATAGCGCAGCGCGTTGACGCCAGGGATGTCGAGAGATGCAGTGGTACTACCTATTACACATAGTGATTCGATCGCCGGTTGTTGCGTTATCATAACGGCCGATGGTAATGCCTAACCTGATAGGCGTACGAGAGTAATTAATGGCTTTACAAAAGACCTTTTTCTATGCATCATCGTCCCGCAATCCCCGGGCATTTTCCGTCCGATCTATCCATTGGGGTCTTTTGGCGGTTCCTCAAAGTGACAACCGCCAACTTCTCGACCTTGCAAGAACGGTAGGAGGATCGACAACGCCACAGCCCTCACTAACAAGTGGAGTTTCGTCTTTCCGCTTAATCGTGTGCAGGTTGCTAACTCAGATGCGAGGATCTAGATGCAGAGAAAAAGCAGATGACGATGTCGGGATGGTTGAGAAGCGAGACCATTTGTAGTCAAGCGGAGTGTTGGTCTGAAAGACAAAGTGTAGGCATCTGTTATCAATATTAGAGATTCATGTTCACTATCCTGCTAGCTGGCCAACCATTCTTTCGCATGAATGAGTTGTCCAAAGTTGAAATACAATGCATGCTCGTCATCCCTCCGACCTTTAGATCAGGAGATCTACCTATCCTAGCACCGCTCTATACGCGAAATCCACGACGACCTTCCCTATCCACAGCACGACCCCCAGTATGGCAGCGGCGATAGAATTCCCACGCTTCAATTGCTTCGAGTCCAAGTAGTTCGTTCGCTCTTCTGTCTACAGCATGGATTCTGCTTCCAAATTGTGGACCGTGCCCGTCACGTTCATGTTCATCGGGTCTGACTCGTACGAACTCAAAGGCGTGCTATTACTTGTCAGACCACACACTCATTATAACAGATAGACATATTTCCGAAATATAGAATTATGGTACGTACACACATCTCATGTAGCATTGTAGAGAATATAGCCCTGAAGAGACTGACAGCAGCATTTGGATTTGAGAAGATACCTCTGGCATTGAGAAAGATATCTACGCGCCCAGGCTGCGTGTGGATTGTGATGCCGTAGTTGTCGCGAAGGGCTTCCTCTAACATTGCCAACTCGTGGGCACTTCCCCAACCAACGCGAACGTTCCCTTGGAGTACGCCCCCGAAGAAGACGATGTCGAGATCACAGAAGCATTTGATGATCAGATCCGGACCCCAAGGGCCCGACTCAGCCTCGTCCAAAGCACGTGCGAGGCATCTGATGGCGTCTTGCTCGCAGGATGAAGGCGATCTTCTTTGATCGTTGTGCTCGATGATCTCTCGGCTTGCCCGGCTAGCACTCACGAATGGACGTTCATTGTGATGAGAAAATTGCTCGGTGGCATTGATATCTCTCTGGCTGCATGGATATGGTGTCCCTCGTTGTGCATAAATGCTTAATAAAGACGCGTGATATAGCCGCTCTCGAGCACTGGAAGACATCTTAAGTTACCTCTTTGGCGTGACTGAGAGGTAGAAATATTTTGAGCTTGAAGAAGATGCATGGAATTTGAAAGCGGTGAACTTTGGGGATAAACCCCGAGTAAGGATGGGGATTTCTTTATAAAAGAAAGGAGCAATCAGTATTTGACGCTCTCTACAACTCTTCCCCACAATTCAGGCATCACATCGTTTCGGTGGCGCTAAAGGCCTGGGTCGCGAGGGTGGCAAGTCATTCCGTCGATTGGACTGATCGCTTGTGAACACTGATGGTAACACAATCTCTGGAAGATTAATTTACACATCACATTGCTTCGGTCTCGTCGTTAGCGGACAGCACAATTTGGAATCACAAGTCACTCCGCTGATAAGACTCCAGTGAACCTTCCTAGCATGAAGACGCACAGATCGAAAAGACAAGTGCAAAAGTGTTATGAGGAGGAATTGGCGAGTGACAAAGAAGTGTTATTGCTGCAATGCCTGACGGGAAACGATCAGTAACAAACCCCTCATGGCATCATGAATCTTGAACAATGTCTTATATAGACCCGAAATAGTCAAAGTATCAGCAACGGCAACGTGGCCTATCTCTAAAAGATGATGATTTGCCATGTCCAAACGTCGAGACCTCTCATTCATGATGTTAGCGACCCCAGAGTTATTGCCTTCGAAAAGCTTCGAAATAGGCCAACACGAGTTGCTGACTCGCATGGGACCGGATTTTGTTTGGCAAATCTCCTCGGTACCGCGATACGAAGGTATAGCCTAGCCTGGAATACATCGAGCCTTAGTAGCTCCTCTCAAAGTAAGGAGCAGCAATCAAATCTCAACTAAGTTGTCGACAAGCCTACTGTTGAACCGAAGCAAAGGTGTTGGAGAGGGGCGCATTCTTAACAACAATTTCATAATGCTTGAGCTCACGTTGGTGATGGCATGATAAGGACAATTCAGATTTCACCCTGTGGCATGGCTACAATGCTTGATCTTTGGGCCAGAAGCCCAACATTCTCTCGCAATTATCTAGTGACATGGCTTCTTCAGGGCAACGCAATACAAGGTTGCAGTCGTACCGAGCACAAGATCAAGAGAACAGGCAGTGCCCTTCGCCTATGTCCATACTCCTCCGCAGTGCAAGGCTGCCAACTGACAACTAGGCGGATTTCAGAAGGTAATGTCTCACTGGGATGTGGAGGTCTTGCATTGCGCCAGCCGGGAAGGCTGCGCCGGTCGCTGTGGTCTCCCAAGATCCGGAGAGTGCAGCTTCTTAACCCGATTATCTCTATCTCAATCTCCAGAAATGGTGGTTGCACGACCACTGGAATCCAGTGCCAGAAAACTCAGGACACCCTGGGCGCGGGTTCGCATTCTGCCAGATAAGGTAGCTTTCCCAGCCGCTTCTTTCATGCTTGCAGGTCGCTTCTTGATACCACATGCTTGTGCCCGTGAGGCACGTTTGGTCTTGTTCACTCCCGGGGCCGAGGTATTTCTGCCGCGGCCACGTCTCGATCGTTGGGTGGTAGTTTCAGCTGCTAAATGGCTTCGGCTTTCAGAAAGGTCGGTGGTCGGTCCTATTGGGAGACTAGCATGGAAATTGTCGACTTTTGTAGTAATTCTTGGTGGTTCCTGCTTTGGGTTGCGCCCCGCAGCGCTTTCCTCCCGGTTTTTGTGTCGGTTCGGCTCGCCATGACGCTCGAAATCCCGCGAAGCTTCAGCATTCTCCTCCGCACTAAAGTCTGGAGTCAACGATACGGTCCTGAGGGGGGGTGGATGGTTCTTATTTTGGTCGTAGTCGCCGTGATATATTGTCTCATCCACCTCTTCTATATCGATCATGCGTTGAACGGTTTCGTCTCTTTTGACCCATTGCGGCAAGCGCAGAATCCTATCCTGAGATGGAATACCCCAAACATGTTCCAGCCACCTATCAGGGATACGATTTGAAGTGTCACTCTCTTGGATGCGGACGTTCAGTTCAGGAGGATGTAGGGATTGAAGGAAGTGGAAGTCAGAGGGATCATCGCCCTGGGATTTGTAGTTGAGAAGCTTCTGTGGGCAAAAGCAGGGGTGGAGGTGCTCTATGCAGTTGTCAGCCAGTGAAGGAGTGGTGAGTAAAATGTCACCAACCCTCGCAGTCACAGGGTACGGGCTTGGGCTTCACGCTCCTCTGGTACTGCAGCTCCGCCGCAATCCTTTGATCCTCTGTTATGACGGGGGGCGGAGGGGAATGCCCATGTTCCTTGACATATTCTTTCAACCATTTACGTCTCTCCTCCACATCATGGCTCTCCTTCTCCTTCCAAGAGGAAAAACCTAGAGCTTCCACCTTTCTCTGGCTCTCGGCGCGCACTTGGGCCATGCTTTCTCGAAGACTGCGATAGAAGTCATCATCGGGGTATTGCTCAAGCTTCTCTTCGAAGCTCCGTTGCGGCAATGGTGTTGAAGGTGTGGGGGGATGGAAGCCTTCTGGCCAGTCAGCAAATAGGTCTTCGGGAAACATTGGCTCGTCCGTCTGTGACGGCTTTGCATCTTCGCTCCTTGAGGCATCGTGGTCGTTCGGAGGTGGCATTTCGCAAGAAAGGCTGTTCAGTCGATTAATGTGAGTCTATGCATTGCGAGAAGAAAGGAGAAGGAGTGCAGGGTTCCAAGAGTTGAAAGAGCGAAGAGTGTAAGATTGATGCCAAGGGCGGGTAGCGGAGATCTTCACGTGACTTGGTGTGATTACTTAAGAATACTTTTACCCCGCGGGAGGCTTCGCATCAGAGTCTTCTCTCTATCTACAATATTCCTTCTACTATTCTTTTTCTCTTCAACTCTAAGAACTCATACTTGTAGCCAAAGACAGTATGCCTTCCACTATCGTGGGACCCGCATCATCATTTCAAACCTCATACTACTACTATGCTTCACTTCTCAACAACAATAGGCTTCTTCCCAGCCTTCTGCTTGTCGCCTAATTCTTATCAATCTACCGTCTACGCCTCCTCTCATCACCCATATCACATATGATTTGCAGCAGTAGTGCTCCGAAGTTCAGACTACATGATGCTCTGCCTTCTGTACATATATATTTGGCTACACGGGCACTTGAGCTTCATTTGCTGGGCTTAACACATGCGGCCGCATGATATCACGCCTAGCGTGGCTTGGCATCCCTACATAAATTACCTGTCTGTAACACCATCATCCCTCCATAGCTTGTGTTCTGTTCCTGCTGAACACACCTCATTCAATCCCATTTTGATCCCATTTCACTCCCATTTCACTCCAGATATTCATCTAGTCCACTCTACGATAAAATCCTCTTCGCGCCTCGAGTGATACATTATCGTTTGTATGACTTTGGTGATACTAGTCACCGAGTAGCTGTACCATGGCCGACCCGGCCAGTCTATCTGAAGTGGACACCGTGCCCGTTATACCGGCCTCATGGACGCAAAATTCTAACACGGACAATGTCTTTGGTTGGCTGAGGCCTATGAATGAATTTGCGCGTAATGCGTTTCACCTTGTTGTGGACGACATGATTCACAATCCAGACACCCACCTACATGAGCGCCAGTTCATCCATTTGGACGGCAAAGAGACTGTCAGATCTGTAAGCGTTTCTGGTTCAGACGATCAAGCCGATCAAGAAGAGCCAGATCAAGTACAATTTGTTGGAGCTTTCAAGTTCAGCACTTCGGTACATCCGAAAAACCTAGCCAAGGGATGGTTCATCGGCACCGGGCGTGGAAAACCAGAGGTAGATGTTGTGATTGGGCCACCCGATTCGAAATGGTACAGCAATAAGATCCTGGGAAATCATGCACGACTCTACATTCACAAGGAGTCATGTCAGACCACGGTGGAAGCTCTTCACAGTATGGAGGTCAGTGGGTCAACAGGATTCAAGCACATTGATCAAAGGATGAGTGCTTCTTCCAAGGTTCTCGAAGACGGGCATCTGGTTGAATTCGGGCGATGCATGTACCTCTTTCATCGTGGAGACGCCATTGCAAATGGCAAATTTGAGAAAAGCCTCTCTGGATTCATGAAATATCATCACGGTGATCAGTGGAAGGCTCACCCAATACTCTCAGCACCGTCGACGGGTTCTCATCTGACCTTTGACGGGTATACCTTCTTACCTGGAGCCTTTGCCGGAGGAACATTTGGTGAAGTGACCGCGGGTTGGGCACAAGATGGCTCGGCTGTTGCAATAAAAAGATTCAAACGGCCGAATGGAAAGCAGCTCAGTCAACATCTAAAGATTATGGACCTTATTGGTAAACATGTAAGTCTTTCCAGGAAGGGAGAGAAGCGGCTGAAGCGACAATGCTCTAACATTGAGAAAGACAAATATCTTGGAACTCATCCATTCAACCAGCAACCTCGAGCCAGCATTCCCAGCTATATATTGCGTGTACAGCCCTTTGGCTCTGGCTAGCCTTGAAGACGTGGTCATTTCCAATAAAATCAACCTCCCTGCTCAATTTGCATTACTCTGCGACTACTTGCGGGGTCTGGTATATCTACACGAAACCAAGGGGATAATGCATCGGGACATCAAACCCAGCAACCTCGGTGTTCTTTCCTTCAGCCCTCCTAGGGGAATCATCTTGGACTTGGACGCAGCCACGACAGAGGAAAAATCAGATGACCACGGTCAAGGAACATACTCCTATCTCGCGCCCGAGATCATAAATCTGAAGATGGGGTCTACGGTCGAGCAGAAAAGATATGGAAGCTCAGTAGACGTATGGGCCTTGGGTATGAGCGCCTTCCGCGCCTTGAGAGGGCAACATGTCAATTGGAATGATTATGATGATATGTGGACAAGAGGTCGAAAGTTGCCGGGGACAGAGATTACCGACTTTGTCCTGGAGGGCAGGCTAAAAAGGTTCCATGACGGTTTTGAGCAAAGGGTCATCACGCTCGGGGGGTATTTGAAATATTTCACGCTTCTCCAAGGGATGACTATGTGGGATCCTAATGACCGGCTTTCCGCGTCTTTGGCACTGAGGGACGCCGGAAATCTTGCAGCAACACTGGGAAGAGCGACCATACTTCCAAGGCCTAGTACTCAGGGTACCAAGCGTAAGATCGGCGAGGATTGACGGCGATCTGGGAGCCTGGGCTGAGAGGAGCACAAAGGGGCCAATTATCTGGTCAAATACGGCTTCACATACGAGACAGAACTAGCCTTTTTACCCTCTGTCTTGCTTTTGAAATGTTGCTTGACTCCCTCAATCGCCTCTCTTTCACGAACATTGCCTCAGTTCTCAGTGTTGGCGGACATTCTTACCGGAGGCGTAGAGGCACTATCAGACTAGAATACATGTAAAAAATGCATGCTGGTTGGCATGCACCGAGACCATAGGCGTAGATGTGATGAAGAATATACCCAACGGACCCTTCCACATTGGCTCGTCGTCAGTATCAGTTCGAGTGGCCCTGGGATCTCGCTAAGCTTTCTCTGTCAGCTCCGAGAGTTGAACCGAAGTGAGCATGTGTAAAGATCATTGAAGACACGCTTCCTCTCGTGCTTTGGACCTCTGGGTCCGAAATAACTATGAGCGCCTATATCCGCTTTCATGATTACTGTACTCTCCGGGCATCCAACCTATTGCGGGCGGAGCTGTCTTGATTTATCAGCTGAGGATACCGCCTTTCGCTACTACCTCACGCTTCCCTGTTCACGACGTTTCTGCAAAGAGCCATGATTGATATCTTAATCACAGATTACGACTAAACCCAGAACTATGGACCGCCCCCCTCGCTCCGTCTGCTGCATAAGCCCCGCAGCCAACCTTTAGTCTCGAGTCCACCGAGAGTCCACAATCTCCCCCCTCTTCCCTTCCCACCACTGGCCGCGACCACACCCCATCTTTCCCAATTCGAAAGCTCCAAGACGTCAATCCAGTCTTCGAAGTTCCTAACCGATAAGTTCCCTCGCGAACACGACGACCTCCGCATCTCTATCCCCGAACACTATAATACTCCACAACAGCAGCGGGCGGACGAGTCTTATAATTCGTCACTCGACATCATTAGAAGCTCAAATACATCGACCAATATACTCTCTGCGACGGACTGCCAGACTGCCACCTGCGTTCCAGGGTCTCGTAGCCGGCTGTTAGTAATTACGACAGCGATAACGCGATGGTTGTGGGGCCCTAGAGACACGAGGCGTGCTTGCTCGTCGAAGCTTGTGCTATCCGCTTTTCTAAGCATCCAATCTATGCTCTTACAAATGGTATTAAGCTATCCCAGAGTCCATCTTCCTAAGTTGCAGGCAACGTCCCGCGCTAAATCTAAGTACTGTGTATGTTGCCGGAGGCAGGCAAAAGTCCGGATGCGCGGTTTGATTCTCAAGTCTTCTTCTTAAATTACATAGATGGAAGTGGCTGACTTCCGGTCTCTGTGGATATTTGATCGAGCTCTGATGAACCTGGCCGATAAATTGTCCTCTCGTAGCAAGCTTATTCTAAAGGCCGTTCATCCCTCAAGCCTCATTCCCTACTTCTGTGACTACTACCCACTGATTGGGGAATTGTGCTAGTTCGCCGCAGAGGCAGACGCCAGTATAGATTATCAAATGAACCTTTTCCTCAAGGTTCCCGTCTTTCTCTCCTGTAGAAATGCTTCACTATAGAATTACTACGTCAATACGGAATCTCAAACTTCGCCCTCACTGATAGCAGCCCTATTCCTGCCCTTGACACTGCGATCCAGAGCTCCTGTAGCGTCAACGTGGCCGACACCAACGGCCTTTTCACCCTTGTTCTCCAGCATGTTCATCGATTCCTCAGTGGCGTTCAGATGCTTGAAACACACCCAGAAGAGCCCAGCGGCGATGAGAGTAGCGATGCAAAGGCCAGTATACATCCACACCAACCTCGGATCCTTCGCGATCGGTGCCAGTGCCATTCCAAGTGCAGATCCGAACGCGGACTGCAGGAGGAAGATGGACATGACGAACGACTTCATGGATGGCGGCGCTTTCGTGAAAGCGTACTCTAGTCCAGTGACGCTCGCCAAGATTTCCGATACGGCCATGAAGAAGTACGCTGGCGTTTGCACCGCTATATGGACCTCATTGGGCAAGTGGGAAGTGTCGCACGCAAGAGGGGCGTTGTAGCATGGTGGGGATGAGTAGATCAAATGCTGCACAATGGCTGCATATGCCATGGCGAGTGCACCGAAGACGAAGCCCCATGTAATACGAGTGATCGGTCGGAACGGTATACCAATCTTGCGAAGGCCGGGATAGAGAAGGCGATCGAAGATGGGAATAAGAAAGATGATAGTAAGAGGGTCGATATTCTGCATGAAGTCATTGGGAATGCCATGGAGTTGCATGGTACCAGCTGTTATCAATGTCAACGAGGTCCTTTGCTTCATCGATGGACTGATGATGGCAGTACTCACCTTGTGAGATAAAATTGTTCAACATTTGCGAGTAGGCGACCCAGTATATTGGGTAAAAAAGGAAGACGCGACATGCGGCGAGCCCACGTTGGAGCTCAACTATGTAAACATCGTCCCATGACGTTTTGTACTTGCGTCCGCGCTCATCTTGGTAGGAGGGCTTCGCGGCGTCTGCAACGTTATCAGCATCGAACAAGAAAAGGGATGCTGACGCGGCAGCAGCGGTCGACTTACCCATGTTGCCCCCGTTTCTCAAGCCAATCCACATCGCCCTGAACGCATCTATAATTATCGAACCCTTGGGAGGATGGACTACGTAGTATCTCTCCCCTGCGATCAAAATGGCAATTCCAAGAACAAAGAAGCATAGACAGAGAAGATACGCCGTCCAAAATCCTGTCGATTGTTCCATTTCTGTGGTGGCAATTGGGGACAGACAGCCCAGGTTGACGCACAGATAGAAGATCTTGAATTTGGTTTTAGCATATGGTAAGGTTGGAAATCGCGTAGGGGACCCACCATGTAAATACGCTGAATGGTGATTGCAGGATCGACGATTACCCTCTCACCACTCTTCAAGACCCGAATAGTCATCTTGGTTTGGCGGTACTGTTCTGCGACCAAAGGACTAACGTTCGACTTAATGCCGCCGGTACCTAACCCAATAACTGCCTACCAGTGGCATCTAACATCAGCGTTCGTTGCGGAGAGCCACCGTGCGAGGACTTTTACCATAGCTGCAATTAAGCCACCCAAAGCTGCGCCATGCTCGATTGCCGAGGGTAGGGAGGTGCAGAACAGTATGAAGATGCCAGCCAGATAGATGAAGGCAGAGTACAGGATTGTCTTGTATTTGCCGAGGTACTGATCGGAAACGATGGCACCAAGAATTGGTGTCCCCTGAAAGACGGTCAGTATCAACCGACTTTGCAGTCTGAGAGAATTTTATTGAGACCGTACATAGCACCAGAACTGGAAGACTGAGAAACGTTCCGTTAGCCACGTCCCATACAGCATCGGCCATGTAGCACTTACAATTCGTCAGCCCTGTCGCCCCAGTTTGGCCCAAGCCTGTCAGTATTTAGCTGCTGAATCCCCTAGTACGGTGATCGCCTAGAAAGCTGTACCGATAGCTCCACGAACAGGTGTATCGTGAGGGTCATACTGAATGTAGTTTTGGAATGGGCCGGAGAGACCGTAGTAGGTGAATCGTTCACATAACTCGACTAGCGCCACGATGAAAGCGGACCACGGCAAACGATCTGCGACTTTTCTCATGGTCGCTAGCTCTTCCTCAGTAGGTTCGTCGCCGTCGACAGATACGATGTCGCTCGCAGATAGTTGACCAGGCTCGTCTGCCTTCATGATGGTAGCCGACTTTGCGTTCGTAGTCTCAATCTCGGCGCCTGGAGCTCTACTACTACCAGCCATGTCGTACGTGGACCTTTCATTTATTTGGAACGTATTGGAATGGACCCCTGCTGGTCCTAAGCTGCGGTCGTCCATCTCGATGGGCGTGTACTCGAACGACGATGGGAAGAGACCGTCGAATGGTCTTTCCCTCCAAGAGACTAGTCGTCTCGAGATGGACTTCGCCGCCGTGTAGAATATGTTTGCTTGCCAAGGCCTGTCACGAGGGATTGGAGGAGCTGTTGGGGTTCCGGCATCGTCGCTGCAACTGGCGCAGTCTGAGGCTGGATGAGCGTGAGTCGAATATTGATCCGAAGGAGATCAGACCTGCATCCAAAAGGCCCTCCACGATACTTGTAGCTTCTTCTTCCAACATGCTGTCTTCAACAGGGTCTCGGTCAGGTTGAGCCATACCCTAGGTAAGAATGAGAAGCGCGTCAGAATAAGATGCCCGTCAGGATGCAGTGGGGATACACCCGCACAGATTTTCGTACCAGCTCGTAGGCAATGCGCTGTGATCCACGATCGCCCACTGGCGGCAATGATCTATCCAGCCTTCTCTCCATCATATTCTAGCTGACATGCTTTCGAGGTCACTGTTCAACAAGGAACGGGTGAGATTGGCGGCCATTGTCGCATCGTCACACATGGTCGCTTGAGGCGACGCGTTGTCGATCTCAAAAGCAGGTTTGCGTTATCAGGATCTCATAACATTGGAGACGCCTTCGTATCGATTGATGTAGCTCATTTGGCCTTTCCCCACTGAGGATGGTGACACGTCAAATGCTCACTGCTGTGCTGCAAGCAACGGGCCTTGGCAGCGAAGATGCAGTGAGCTAGCTAGAGGGAACGTAGGGCTAGGGTTAGGGCTGCTGTTAAGCTGAGTCGATGTCAGACCCTAACCCTAATTGCGCTAAGATGTCGGATAACGCCTCGCCTAAAAGGTGTAGATAATGCGCTCAGGAATGTACCGGAACTCGATCTGGTATCATGGACCTTCTACCTTTGCTTCCTCACGCGTCTGGTCAACAACGTCTGCATAGCATTGCGTATCACAAGTTGTCGGTAGATTTCTCTAGGTTCATATGTTGGGCTTCGCCCTTAAAGGGAATGTGAGGAAACTACCTTGAGTATGCGTGTGAGACTCAAGCCACCTTCTAGATTAGACCAAAAGCGGTCTCTGTGTCTTCGACTGTTTCAAGCAATCAGGGCGAGCCACGATTGACATATGGATTTGAGCTTTTGGGCTCTGAAAACTTACGGTGTGCATCCGCGGTGGCACTTGGTCCGTCTGATATTCGGGTCAGCTCATGATTTCGATGAGTATTTATTGTGCAGAATAGATTTACCTTCTGTAAGATGGATGTACGTGGCCATTCGGACTGCGCTAGCTGCTAGGCCACTGGTAGAAGTAAGTCTTTGACCTCTTTGACCTGCTATGCGACATAAGCTAAAGGCATATTGGGCATGCTACTGACATTATTGCTAATCCAAAAACTCCAGTCACGCCTATCTTCCTGGCTTTTTTTGCGTGCAACGACCAAATCTACATCGTGTAAGCGAGATCGATCTCCACCCAAATTGAGTCGACTGGAACCTTGGGTATTGGCAACATGAGGATCAACAGATCCAGCAAAAAGTTTGAAATTGCAAAGCCGTTCAGAAAAGGAAAGACGTAGATGCAGTACTCCAAGTAATCTTCTACATTAGTGGTCCAAAGTGCAGAAATGTGGGACCCGCATTGGACCGCGTTCATCACAATCATCGCGATCGTCCACAAGATTGTGATCGCGGTGCATAGGTAAAGCGTAATGTTAAAGGTAGCTGAGGCAACCCCAGTGGAGAAAATGCGGCGATAGAAGAACAGTGCCCCGAGCTTAATGCATCCTAGGGTAAGAATCTGTATGAATTGGAACGCTTCCAATAGCTGAAGTTGAGCGCATTAGACTTGGTGTTAACCAAAATAGAGTGTTATGCTGTAATCTACCTGACCCTCATATATCTGGCAGATGTTGTAGGCCTCAACACCATTCTTTGGATCTAGGTTTGGATAACCCCAGGCCCGTTTGTGGACACCAACACGCGCCAAGGTGAGCGTATGCTGGAGGATCTTGATTGGCCACTCATACCTAGAATGGAGCATATGCACATGCCAATGAACAAAACCTGCAGCAAGCGAGAAGGTCAGCTTCCTGCTAATGGTCACTACCTTGATCTTGGTACTGGAATCTAGATGAATGTGGGCTCACCAGGGCTGGCAGCATCAACCAGTCGTCGAATTTCGTCTGTGAGCCCTGTCTGCCACGCAACCAAAAGCGCAAGCCGACTGCAGCGATTGAAAGAGCGGGCAGGATACAACTCATTGTGACGAGCCCAGACGGAGAGGTTGACGGGTTTCTCGACATAGTGAGGGGAGTCTTGGTTCCAAGTGTGTTAAGTGTGTTCTAATAATCGAAGCAGCACGATCTGAATAACATGTGAAATGCGAATAGAAAGAATATTGACACCCGGGGGTAAGATAAGTCTTTGGACCTTAGACGGAGATGATAGCGAAGGGTGCATTGGTTGGCATCGGTAGTGGGGGTGCAGATCATTGGCGAAATCTTGCAAAATCTGTAGCGCCAGTCAACAATGATTGCATTGCAGACTTGGAGGTTGCATCGCTTTAGGTGGGGGTCACGGAATTGGTTCCGAACCTCTTCAGAAATGGTGGGTGGAGATGGGCTGAATGCAGGATGATGCAGTCCGGGGGTGGGTGATTGGTGATAGATCCAAGAGGGCCGTAAGCCTGGAAGCCCCGGCACACATTTTCGAAGAGCGCAATTGTCACGTAGATCTTGCCTCGAGAATATAGTCCCATGTCTTGCAGTGGTTCGACAAGAAACTCGTACGTGTGGACCCTTTTTCGATAGATGATCCACCGCCCCAAATCGATACCGAATTTAACCTGCGTCGAAGAGAGTCTCTCACAAGCTTAACAATAGAAGCAGTCGGATCCGTTGCTGCAGAAATGCCTTGAAGCACAATAAGAAATGACCCTTGCATATCATTAACTATCGAAGTAGTCGGATCCGCTTTGTGCAGCATTAGTTCAAAACACAGCAGCTTCAACATGCACCACGAAAGTGCCTCAAAAGATAAGCAGGTGTGATATGACGAATGGATGTAACGCAAAGTGCACTTTACTCATTCATGTCCAGCTACAACATACCTTAGTACTGTATGTTGTAACATTTACTAATAACGTACCGTGCCGTATCTGCGCATGGTAATTAGATCCCGCAACTTCAGCCGTTTTGTCGGGACCGGGTGTCCATCCCCGTAGCTATTTCCTGCATGGGATGTTCCCGGACATCATCACAACGCATCATTTGATGGCCACAGGAGTGCCTCGTACCGACGGTCCTTTGTCTTACGACGGATTTGAAGGGCGAACAAGGGTTCATTTGCATCAAGCAGGCTGACGTATCAATGCGTTTGAGTCGAGGATCCTCGTCTCAAAGGACGGTTAAAGATATTCGTTTTCCTAATCTTTTCCTGAGAACTTTTTCTGAGAAAAGTCCTGTCAGCCTAGTGTCAAGTCGATCTCGCTTCAACCAACGGCGAATATTGTTCAACATAGTTCAAAAAATTTCCCACCACAACGGCCGTCCAATCCCACTCAATATGAAGTGGGCAGCCTTTTTCGTGTCATTCATGCTTTCCGGATGGGCTTTGGCACTACCGATGCCAGGTAGGTGCCTCCTTTTGCACGAAACCCTTGTTACCAATTTCTCATGCGAGTCAGAAACAGATCTCGGTCACATTCGCCCCCTGAACGGGGACAGTGCCTATCCAGAGGACATCGATGTGCTTCGTTAAGTATGTAATCTGACCTATAACGCAAACGATCTTCTCATGTGGAAAAGAATGGACAAGCTCGGCGGACCGGTATAGACGTTGTTGTTGGGGGAGGCACGGAAGGTGTGGGTGGAGGGTTGTGGATAATCAATGATTGGGTATGCCGGTGGACGAAGAATGAATTTGCTCAAATCTATCATGACAAATCTATCGTGTTTCGCGCGGTATTTCTCAGAGGCCTCTCGCAAATGCATTTTTGCATTTATTGACAGCAAGAGTGCATTGCGACGATATAGAACATGCCCTGAACATATGTAGATACATGTAGAAGACCTCGCTTTTCGCCCATTCAATCCTTGTCCGATGAGTCTATCCATGGCTTGCTCCCATCGGGGCAGTGCTTAAATCTGTCAAGTGGGATCCCTCCTTCAATGGTCTCCACCCCATGCTTGTATTTGTAGCAAGCAGAATGACTGTTTGCCCACTCCTCCAATTTCTTCCAGTCTTTGCCATTCGGTTTGTCCGTCGCCAGTGCCCATCTTCTGGTCTAAGCCCGAGTATCTTGGCGTGTCTCTGCATTACATATGATCTCTTGCCGGAGACCATCGAGACAGTGATTTATATGCGTGAAGTGTAGGCTTTGCGGCTTTTCATCATGCATCTCCGTGAGCGACGTCCGCAGTATGGTCTGCACTGAGCTTAACGATGGCTGTTGTTACCACGTAGCAGGGTGAGGTAGCTTACGAGGCAGTGTAGATTGTGATAGCCTTGCAGGAGATACAGCCCCTTCGATGAGTCCCAGGGCCAACGCTGCGACTCATGGGTCCAGTACGCAGGGCGAAATCATCACTGATGGCCACGAAGCCTGTGTCAGGATTCAAAGTCCCCCAAGCTTGGTCCCATATGGTTCTGTTATGGCTGGCAAAGCCGCTATCATCAGTCCATGCAATTTGCTTATTGCGCTCAAGGCTGGCTGCTTGACAGTTAATGACCTGGACAATGCTTAGCTCAAGAGTAACTCTACCGAAAGCAGTCCTGTTCGAAGAGATCTCATGAGGCCTATGTAAGAAGTGCGAGATGATGAAAAAGCGTTCGCAGCTAGTGACATGGCGAGAGTAATAGACACGATGCCGCTGACAAGTTGACGTCTCTTGCTAAAGCCGAGATCTTTATCATGATGATGCGTAAAGACCTCGTCAATGGCTTTTTTCTTGTATGAGTCTGTATCCTTTCGACGACATGCCGTGACAGTGAGGATGCTCCCACTCGAGAAAAGGAATAGAAGAGTGCAACTAAGCCATAAAATAATATCACGGTGTCATAGAAAAACGAGTGCCTGCAACATAATATCATGATGAATTTGCATCGGGAGAGGCAGCTTTTACCTCTGGAAGCTGAGTGCCACCACCTTTTTGAGTTCAACGTATGCAGGCCTATGACCACAGATTGCGTGGGTGAAGCTGTGATCCCTGACTTTGCATATAAGGCAGGATAGTGGAGAGTCTGACGTCCGAGCTGCAGGCAAATTGAACAGACGGGATTCGAATGGGTCACTTGCGCAATTACGTAAAGTCTCTTTTGAGCCAATCAGAGTCTTTATCCAGCCCAGGTAAGTAGAGATACTTATGAACATTAGCTTATCTCGTCCCTCACTAATTGTCGAACTTCGACCCATCACGAGTTCCTTTGTTCTCATTAATTCCTCAAACACCTAGTGCAAAAGACGTCCGAACATGCCGTTCATTGTCAGCGAAGATATTGCAGATGAGGACTTTGATTCGCTTTTCGCAATTCAGTACAAGGCTTTTTCCAACCAACCAGCTCTAAAAGCCTGTTCCCCAGAGGGCCTCGATAATCCTGGTCGCTCTGAGAATGTCGCACGATTCATAAACGTTCTTGGATGGAAAGAGTCTAATGTTGTGGCAGCCAAAGTGGTTGACGACGAAACGGGAGAAATTTGTGCGTTCGCCACAATGCGGGTTTGCGACGGGAATCCGTTTGCTGGCGCGAAGGATAGCGATATCCATTGTCCACAAGTCGACGAAGGGATGAGATCAGCGGTGGAGTGGACTTTGAATACGAAGAATGATCGTCGGAGATGTTTTGAAGCTTTGCAATTGCCGGGCTCTTACTGCTGTGAGTGACAGACCAACTCAATAGTGACATCTAAAAGAAGAGAACGGTTCTCACTATGAACAGATCTGCAGGCTTTAGGAACCGATCCTGCTCGCCAGAGCAGGGTGCGCAACGCTCTTAGTGAAGTGGGCCGCGCGAATCATTGATGAAAAGGGATCCAGGGCCATGGTCGAAGCTAGCAAAGATGCTACACAGTATGGGCTGTATTCGAAGCAAGGTTTTCGGATAGTGGACACGTATGACTACATCGATGAACAGAAGTTCCCAGGGTTTGAGGGGATGTATGTTGTCCCATGGTCAGAGATGCCCAAGACCGATAGAAATCTAGTAAGACTATGGCAGTGAAGCCTAGCCCGTGATCGGTATTTGCTGGAATAGCCATTGCAAACCCTATCGCCGGCCCTCAGTGAAACATTTGACTATTTTTCGCAGTCTTCTGTATTCGTTCCTTTGAGGGTGGAAACACCGGGTCTTCCAACTTCCAGCTTATCTTAAAGCTGCCTCTGAGACCAATGAAGCAGGCCAGTGTACTTGGACTTCGTCTTAAGGTCCAAATACACCTGGCATTCTCTGTAATAGGTTGACGATCCTCCACAGGTTCTCAGCCCGTCCAGCTTCTAAGACGAATAGCCACATTTGAGTCCACTGCACCATGTATTGTCTTTCCTTCTTCCCACGCTTTCCTCGCCTCTCCCAAGCAGCCTGCCGTTGTAGTATTGTATCCACCGGGCACTATGTGTCCTTAGCATCCTCCATAGCGTCTCGTGAAGTCGACGAACGTGGGTGGGGAAGACTAGAGGCGATTGTAGGCAGAGCGGGATGCAAGCAACCCACGCTTCGCGTTTGAGAGAGGGTGAAGGTAGAGCAAGAGGACTCAGCGGCGCCGTCGACGCTCCGGTGATCGTACTCGAAATGCCTATATTTGGGTCGGGATTAGTCGTAAAGGTGCGATTCGTGGTACGAATTTATGGTCGGGAATACAGCTAATATGTCCTGGCGTTCGAGGATCTGTAGCAAGAGGCTGAAATCCAAGAGGCCACCTTGGTATTCGAAGGACCGGATGGTCACTCATATTGCATCATGGCAGCCTTCAATACTAGAGTCGTTGCAACTCTTAAAGACCCGAACAGTGCACTCGCGAGGATTTGTTTAGGATTGAGGAATCGCCAAACCACCAGCCCATCTGGTACCCAAGAGGGTGGTCCAACACATTGTACACGGAGGGGGGCATCAGCATTCCTGGACGCCTAGACCTTTGCGCCAAGACGTCGGATAGATTAACGCCCGGCCGGTGGGTGGCCTGGACAATGCTCTTAGAGTGACTCCCAGCTCCCAGCCCATTTCCCCGCATCACGGCCAGATCCTCAAACTTCGATTCATGTGCTGCCAGGAGATGATTCCAAGGCCCCCCTCGTCTCGCACCCTAGGGCTGCCCTCCGAAGATACAGCAGGGTTGGTCCTAGCGCTGTTCAGGACTTTTGATGTTGACCTGTGTAAGAGCCGTGTTATTGTAGGCACTTCGACCCTCGCACCCTTTACCGTGCAGTATTTCTTTATCCTGCGGTATGATCTATCCTATGGTACTCTTCTACTCTGCTGACGCAGTACGGTCTTAACTGTAGTGGTGGTAATGAATATGAACTGGTGTCAAACAAGTCGAAGGTGATTGAAAATATCAACGAGGAATAGCGAGGAAAGTAGTAAGGCGGGATTCTTCTCTACCTCAGCCAATGCTAAATAAATACCGTTGCTTTTGGGTGGCTGCGCCTTTTTTGGGCGCCACCCATAGGCGCCGTCGCCCTCGTTGTCGTCGTGCGACCTCGCTGTTACTTGCTGGGCGGGCGGGGCTTTGGCTGCCTCGCGTGCCTTTTGCTCCTGTGGGCTGATTTGTATGGGGTTGCGGGTTGGCTTGGCGTCCTATGGGGTTTGGGATCCTCGCTGTCGCCATGGGGGTTCCATTGGTTGGGGTTTTGGGGGCTATCTCCGCATCCTCCATGCTCCTTTTTTTACCTTTTTAGTGGTCGCGTTGTTGGGCTTTTTGCATCCCCAAAATTTTTTTTTAAAAAAAATAACCCCCCAAAATTTTTTTTTTTTTAAAAAAAAAAGGTTTTTAAAAAAAAAAAAGGGGTCCTTCCTGGGTGGGGTGTTGCCTACATCGTTGAAAGGGGGTTTCCATCTGGCACTGGGAAGGCCCTCATGACAGCGGAGCACCTCGACACAATGATCGAGATGAATCTACGCATAATTTACGCAGAGCAATATCATCCCGAGGTCCTGACATTTCTCAAGGATTTCATCTGCACTGTGCGAGATGCTCTTTTCAGATCCTCGCCAACATCAAAGGACTGGATGTTATCATATCTAATGGGTGACGAGTTGATAACATCTCTTCAGCGAGCCAACTGTGGAGAGGGTGGGAAAATGCAAACCCATATGCAAGGATGACGTTGATTCCTTTGTTCCCTGACTGATGCACCCGATACAGCAGCCTTTTCAGGGTCAGATCAGCTCTAAGTGGTAATTCCCAGCTTTTCGCAAGATTGTCTCAGCACACCCTACTCTTCTCCAGAACCGGAAAGTCACCAAAGTCGTCGGGTTTCTCCAATCCACCGGTGATGCTGATAGGCCCCAATACTGGAGCAACAAACAATGTGAAAGGAGGTAAACACACTTGCCCCCGGAACATGTGCATACTTTCTAGCATTCCCTCCGAGTCTCCACAAAAGCCATCCAACATCCCCCGCTCAAGATGCCCAGCGTACAGGAATCGACCGCATCATCGATTCGACATAACCTGCTACGATCCCTGTTCTAGGACTGACCGAACTGCCAGACACCATTCGCTTTGTTGACGCTCGCTATAAGACTCACCTCCCCACGCCACCGTACGTGAAAAAGCATCGAACGCTGCAGCTGATGCTGTCTTTGATGCTCTTCGCCGGCGTCGTCTGTTCCTTCCCCTGATGATTAAAGGCTGTAGAACATAGATTTCTGTCGATGCAGCTACGTGCGTGGTACTCGACGAGGCCTTTCTTTGTGACTCCTTCAACGAATGGTTATAGAACGGATGGCGACAAGGCCTGTAGGAAAAGGAGATTTGCTAGTGTAACTGCTAAACCGCTCCATCGTGCCGTCAAGTTTCACTACTTACTAGAGATCTTGATGAAGATCATGGGCAAAAGACTACCGCCAACCCGAGTTCGTGTGTGGTGATTGATAGGGTTTGGCCACTAGTGACAAAATATTGATCGAGGCACTCGCATCACTCGACATCTGTATTGGTCCCGCAAACATTATGGGGGAGTGAATCGTCCCGAGTGACTATTTGAGGCGGCCTGGTAGCCTGTTGGTCATATATCGGGCTTTCCTTGTATGGCAATGAGATGGAACACATACTTAATGTCTTCAGATCAACGGACAGTTCCATTCCATGTGCCCAGTGCAATCTTTCGGCTTCCTCATACTTGAGATCTTGTGACCGAATATCAGGACTGCTGAGACCTTTAAATGAAAACCATCCTGCGCTAGAAGAGCAGCTGGGTTAAAATAGATTGAACTCCGAGTGTTCTGTGCGCACACCGTTACACCATTACACTAATACAAGATGATTAAGAGAGGAGTCAGCCTCGATTACGTGGTGCAGCTGATATATGTTGTAAGACCTCTACATGTGGGTCGATCGTGTCTGGCAAGAATAGACGAGAACATCAGTAGGGTATGGAAGTGTTCTACGCTCGACAGTAGTAACCTAAACTCCTCACCAATAGCAATTTGACGTGTGAAGCTTTCAATCTATGTCGCGTTCCTTACATTTCGACTAGCTAAAATAGAAGTTGTCGAACATAAGTTTAAGCGGCCTCGGAGTGCCTTCGGGGCGCCTTCGGACAGCACAGTAAGCGAACTTCTTGCGTTGCATCGTCAGTAAGCGGACTTCTTCTGTCTTATGTATGGTGAGCAGACTTCATGTGTTGCATCCATTCGTTGCATGGCTCGGCCCCAAGTGTCTCCTACTGGACTTTCACAACTAATCCGCCGCTTTCTGCCTTTCGAATAGATACTTATCCCGAGTCCCACCCTACTGTCTTCGATTAGGCTCAAGAGATATAAACAATTCCTAGGATACCTCACTCCAGCCATTCTAAATACATCCATCCAGTTTTTCCGGTGTGCTTGATTAAAGCGGACTATGAGTCACACTCACGCTACTATGCAAACCGCTATACTCGGCTTTAATATAGCGACGTGGGTACTGATGGTCATCTCGGTTTGCCTTCGTTTCGTCGCCCGCCGTATGTCAAAGCTGGGCCTCTGGTATGATGACTGGCTTATCATAGCAGCTTCTGTATCTATTACCTGCATCCTATACTGTTAGGGAAGAAGAACTGGACTAATGTGCCTACCAGTGCCCCGCCACGGTATGCCTTGCGTCTGCCATCTGGAGTAAGTAATCCAAGGCTGTTACAGAAGAGTCCGCTCCGGGTCCCGTCTGACGGCTATAGACGGATTGGCATTAACATCTATGAAACAGTTGTGACGGTGTTAAGGCTAAAGCCAGACCCGGGCGACTACGCCAGGTCATTACGTGCAGTGTCTGACGTGCTGAAAGGCACTTTCATCTCTGAAATCTGCTGGACGATCGCCATTTGCATCGTCAAATGTTCCATCCTGACGTTCTACTGGCGCCTTTTCGGGCTGCAGGGTGGAGCGATTCGAATCGCTATCTGGGCATTTTTCGTGGTTGTGGTATGCTGGGGAATCGCCGTGGTACGTCTCCCTTCCCTTGGTCATCCTTGCCTGTTGAAGTACACTCACCCATCTGTCGACCTCTTCTAGGGGGTCGCAACTATCTTCCAATGTTCTCCAATCCAATATATGTGGGACCCTACGATTCCTGGTCGGTGTATCACGGATACGTATTGGTTCTTTGTGGGTTCTTCGATACCGCACATCATCACCGATCTAGCTCTGATTGGTCTACCAATGCCACGGATCTGGAAACTCCAAATGCCTCGATCACAGAAGATTATGGTGAGTGCGATACTTGGTTTGGGTGGCTTGTACGTTCTCTTCTCCTTCCGTTCTCGTGTAGCAGCGCATCTACTCTTGGATAGAAATTCGCTGAACCAAGTCCAAATTATAGAGTCACAGTCGTTTCTTTCTTTCGCGTGATCAATCTAACTAGATCAAACGGAGAAAAAGCTACAAACGAGGTCAGCCTCCTCATTTGGACGGGTGTCGAGGTCAATATGTCCATCGTTTGTGGTGAGTACCTATCATCCGTCTAACGTCATTCATTTTTGTAGTAGCATTTATCAGAGAAGGAGGAGCTAGCTAACGCCTGAGACCTTTCAATGTTGAACAGCCTGCCTTCCATGCCTCCGCCCCATAATAACGTTGATCTTCGGAAAGCTCAAATCACTACGTGAACACAAGAGCACGCACGAACGAGGTTCAGACTTGCCTATGGATATGCTGAAGTTAGACAGTCCAGCAGCAATGTTAGCAGTATCGCGGCAACAGATTTGGGGTGAGGGAGAGCGTCCCATGCTGGACTCTTTAGCACCGTCAAAGATGGAGGCCGCAACACCACCAGTCTGAGATGCGGAAGATGGCGCGCCAGGGCACATTGATCTTGGAGATTGATGCCATCAAGCCGGCTTTGTTGGAAATGGATTTTGTGAGGCTCGGCTGGTCTTTTGTTGTTGGTCCCATGGTTGAGGCTGCTGACCTCGTGACTGGGTTTGATATGGAAATGCCTGTTGTAATTATTTCCATTGTTCTTGGTGCTAATAATGGGGTGCGCATTGCCAAGTAGATAAAGATGAGACGTAAAGGTGTCCAATAAGGGCGCGTTGTAGGCCCGCTGGCAGGGTAGGAGGCGCCATAGCAACATCATCGTGCGAGTGCAGGTTAGCCGTATCAGGCTACAGAATTCATCAGAAAGGATTCGAGCCAGCCTAGACAATCGCTAGCTATGGAATGCGGACAGTGACTATGCTGGTAACGATACCGAACCAATAAAAATTACTCTCTAAGTAGACGATGGTATGCTGCGAATTCTTTTACTCGACGTTCCTTGACCAGTCTTGTTTGCCTTGGTCATCAAGTAATCAATGCGGCTTTGCGGGCACCAAACACTCTCGAGGGATCAAACGCTCTCGAAGACTGTGTTAATGTTGTCTTGGATGCCATGACGCTCAATGGTCTCTTTAGCATGCGACAGAGGGTCACAGTCGCCTCACACAAGCTGTCATTTTTTCGAGAACTACGCGCTTTTGGTAGAACCCAACAACCGAGTTGCGGGCTGTGAGACTGAAAGATATATGCCAACACAAGACGCAGTAGGTCGAGCAATGGTTCATACAATCTGTACTGTATGAAGTGAATGAATACATGGTAACGCTTACAGTACCTTCAGGCAACAAGAGCTCAGCCTCCTGGAACCAACCCCACTCACTAGCGTAGCGGCTCTATATGTACAGTCTGGTGTAGTGACGACAACCATTTCCAGGGCTTTATGTGGCTAAACCATGGCTAATAGCCGTAGACTACAAAAGACAACATTCAATCAATTGTTGATGGCCGCGGTTATCAGCCTTCCGACCGCACACATCACCATGGGCAGACAGAACCCTCGAAGAACTCCTCCCAAAAACGTCTATGATTGGGTTAAGAACGAAGAAATCTTTGCTATGCCTGTAAAACGATGTGGAAAGCATTGATTGGCAGTAGTCTGCCGAGAGCGCTCCGATAAGAGCATCGTCGTGACCATTTACCGTAGAGTAAGCCGCATAGCCAATCCATTTCTGTGTTGTCTTTAGCGCTCATGCATGGACGGCATGTACACCAGGCATCTAGGAATGGCTCACAGATTGGAATGCAATCAGTGTGAGCCTGGCAGCGCCCTGTCAAATCGACTCTTGGCAAGACAGTCCAAGCTACCTACCATCGAGTGCTTCAGGCACACTGTGTTTCGGGATATTTGCCGACCATTTCTTACAACCACTTCGAGGCTCTCAACTCCTACGGACAGCATCATAATCAAGGTTCTCAAAGCATTTGACGAGACATTACTTGAAGGAAACATGTCCAGGAAAGCGTCCGCGAACCTTTCTTAGCACCATCGGATATGCGATACTCCTTCCTACCGCTTGCCATCTCAACAACAGCGACTGCTGCTTACTGAAAGAACGCGCACACCTTTTCGCAGTCACAGCTGAACGAGAAGCCAAGGGAAAAGGTTATGCCATTACTGCCTCTTCAACAACAGATCACGGGCCAATGTCAGAATACATCCGTTCTCCTATGACTCATTACATTGTATAACAATTCTACGATAAGGTCAGCCATCGCTTGGTTATGCAGTCCAAGTCTATTGTCACTTCCACCTTGATGAAATCTATAACTCGCCGATTTCTGGCTTGAAGTCGACACGTGAGTACTTCTGGCAATAGAGTAATGTATCACATTGTGTTCTGAGTGGATATCAATTAGCTGTTCCTTTTTGCGTGACTAGAGAAGACCTGTTCAAGATTAATCAGCTACGAGATAGTATCTGTCGCGAGACATCAGCCGAACAGCGCTGGCGAAGAAGTCGCGAATCACCAAGTATGGCATAAAAAAAGGCAAGGGTTCGTCGACCGTCAGTATTTCATGCTGTACTTGACAGACGTGTTGGGTGCACCGTCGACTAGTTGAGGGTAGCATCCTTAACGATGTAGTATGACTCACCGTCCCGTCTCTTTACTAACAGCCTCTTAAGACTCCGGTCTTCAAGTCTTCATCCTCTTTTTCATGGAGTGTCTCACTTACATCGGCTTCAGCCCCTTCTTTCCTCTTTCGCTCCCTTTTAAGAGCAAACGGGCCAATGAGGCATAAACGACGGACAGTCTTTGCGTTTGCGGTCTCTACGCATCGCATGCAGACGGAACATGCCTAGAGTCGTTCCAGCCACTGGTATAATTGGGATCCGCATTGGACTCCACATTCTTTACGCCTAGCACACAGACAAGGCCGGTTGATGAGGTAGATGCCAGGCCATGCCACGTAGATGGAAGTAGAGTAATATTCCTGCTCCTTCTACTTTTTCCGCCAAGTCCCAGAGTCTGCCTCCGTACAACCTCTGCGAGCTTTCCATCATGCCAAGGCGAGGAGGGCTCATGCCACCCATTGGAGTTGGAGCTCGGGGTGTCGCACTATGGAGTACGACGCAGCACGACCGTTTTAATCCCTTGGGAGTTCGGCAAGTCTCCATTTCAATCGGATGCCCTTGATACTGCTGGGTGCTCACTGCCTCTGTAGAAGAACCAGTGGGCCTCAGCAGCGTCGGATTCCAGTGCTCCTGCTGGACTCTCTCCGTAGATACTTGGCTGCTTTTGCCAGCATTGTATTGTATGCCCCCCTCTTGTCCTCATATGGGGTCCCCAAGGCGTTGACAGCGGAGGTGCGAAGACCATATCCGGATCGGGGTAGTGTGAGGTTTGCTGGAAAATGTTAGCTACCAATTCCATAGTGGAGGTGGGTGAGTGTAGGGGTACGAGAGCAGAACAGCTGGGCTCACAGCTTACTGGGCTGGATTTAGGTATGGATGCTTCAGATTCCGCTATTCAAGACTCGAGCTGCTCCGCGCCGGCAAACTGGGCATGCTTGGACTTGCACCCGTGACCGTGACGCGGAGACGGTGTGCTGGTACGAGAAAAGTCGAGAATCGGCTCAAGAGATGTCGATGATGTGATGGACGGAAGTTGATGCTCTCAATTTGGCGTGCCTGAAGTAGTCATGTTAGCTTTTAAAAGTAGGGTTAGGGTAAAACTATGGCCCGCGTCGGCATCTTGCTCGTCCTTTTTTCACTTGAAGTAACGAATATCACCTTTCTCTCTCGTCTTATGCACTTATGATGTTTCCTTGAAGGTCAGACAGCATGCAATCCCAGTTCGAACCACTCTTTCAATGAGCTGCTCCTCAGCACGTTATGTTTTGACCACCGGCTCCTCCTTGCAGCTGGTGCAGGACTCAAGTACTCTGTCACCAGGGGCGTTCTTCGCCCATGCTACACCGCTAAAAGACCTCTCGAACGACGGAACGTAGCGAGAATCCTTGACCGTGCCGGCTTGAGGTCAGAGTCTCTATACCCTGATCAATGTGATCTCTGTCCGTTGAGTTTGGGCTGATGTTGGAACAGCCGCTCTGAAGGACCACATGGGGGACCTTGATGGCGCCGAGTACATCGAACCTACTGTCACTCGCACAGGTACATACAGCACCGACGAGCGAAAGACCAGGGCTGTGAAGAGAATCGAAGATAGGGGGTTTGACGTGTCGACTTTATTTACGCCCTGGGATACGACCGCTAGTTTGGGAGAGCTTGGCAGTAGTTCGCTCTCTGCCGTGGAGGAAATCTTGAAGATTCTTTTGTATAGAAACTGTTCCCGAGAAGAGATCTTTATACAGTTGGACGGGGCTGTCAATGGTGCTGTGGATAGTCGCACTTCGGAGCCTTGCAAGCCTACCTTTGCACCCCTGAGGAACCTACGCCGGCAATTAAGGGACGGCTCTTCAGTTCAACCGATCCCATCGCGTTCAACCAGGGGCATAACCAGGCAAGCTTCCTCTTCCGAGAAGCCTAAAAGAAAGCCGCGTAAGAGCCTTTCTCAATCCCCAGCAAAGAGAGTTTGCCAAGGTCTTGCTCACAGTCTCCGTAACGATACCGAGGAGGTATATGTTCACCGCTCTCAACACTCGTCAGAGTCAACTTCGTCGCATGATGGGGATCATCCCGAAACTTCAGACTATTATGCATTCATCGATCAAGCATCCTCTAAACTCTTAACACACACCCGAACTTCTCAGCGCTCACGCGAGCGCTCCTCGCAGCGGCCGCGGATCGAGAGCTCAGATGGCGACATCGCTGCCAATGACACGGCGGATTCTCAGCTCTTCCCTACGAGCGCGGTATCGAACGCAAAAACAGCGATAGACAGGGGCAAGCAGAGGAACACACAAGGAGACCCCATCGCAGGCCGCACAGCCGAAAGTTCATCCATCAAATCACGGAATAGATTGAGTTTGAAGAATTGGCGAACTCGCCTTGAACCCTGCACCGCTGACGCCCAAGGCGAATACGATGGAGTTGCTGCAGTCTACGAGACTGCTAAGAACGCTTACGCTACTACATTGAAGAGCGAGGATGATGCCCTTAAGTCTCTCTCTTCCTTCCGGACTGCCGGCACGCCCTTATCTCGACTCTCAGTCGAAGCCATAGAATCTGGCACTGTTGGACCTCTCCTTCAAAGGTTGGAAAAGATAGATGCCATAGAGAAAGAAGATGACCAGCTCAGGTCCGCGTACCAGCAGAAGAAGGAGAGCAGGATCGCACAGGCCAAAATCTTGGTCAAATCGAAGTCGGACATGGAGAAGAAAGTGAATTTACTAAAGCAGCTTCAGAACATCATGGATGATCTGATCACGGATAGTGAGCCTGAAGCCGGGTGAGCTTTACCAGCACAGTAAGACCAGGGGTAATATGTACTTGTCTGGGGGTAAAGATTACGCTTCAGACGTAGTCGTCAAGCTTTGACATGTACTACACCCCCACAAGGATACTCTCGTACTATCTGTCGCAATTTGTCTCCTTCGCCACGGAATCCATGGCGCCTAAGTCATTTCTTCACCCATTCTCTGTGCAGCCCAGCTGTGTGCAAATTTCCGCCCACGACTTTGCCCCTCACAACTTGCTCGCGCATGACTCTCACGCCCGCGACTCTCCCTACGCTGGTCTCTCCGCCCAGATGGATCCATAATACAAGCTCTTGACTCTCGTTCGGCATTTACTGCATAAGACCTTCCATGCCGTGGGAAGGTTGGCAGGCAAAGTCCTGAACAGCGCTAGTAGCAGCCCTAACCCTGCTTTCGAAAAGGCGGCCCTATAACGGCAGACCCTAGAACTGTCTCCGGAGCGCGCCTAGATTTAACTCTTGGGACTTCTATTTTTCAGAGCCTGATGGAGGCATTAAGCTGAAAATGAGCTTAGGTCAGACGCAATTCCGAAGCACTTTTGAGTGTATTGTCCAGGTAAAACTTCCACGCCAGGCGTTATCCGAGATCTTGGCGCGGAAGTCTTGGCGCCCAGGACTCTCGCTGCAGAACTCCGTACCTCTGTACAGATGGAGGAAATACGGAAGACCAGCCCCTTAGACTACCTCAAGCGCTTATGAAACACGGAACCAGAATCCCAACTCACAAGCGACACAAGAACCCGCGAATCGAAAGCGCGTTCTGCCCAATCTTAAGCGACCCGCTGCTATTCGAAAATCGCGAAACAGGCCACGAGTATCAGATTGACGACTCCAAAAACCCTTCCTCAAATCCCAGCTCCTTCACAGGAAAATGAGACGTATCAGCGAGCTGTACCATCAGAGATTTCCAAGGCTTGTTGGGCGCTGTGACTCGCCCCTGGCCCCTAATGCCTCGTCCAGTATTCCGAAAGCTCGGAAGACCAGGGTTGTATCTGCCCATCGCTCTCATTTCAAACGCTCGTTGTGGCTGTGAACTCATGGAAGGACATGTTGCCTCCAATCTACTGCTTGTTTCACGTCCAATGGTGTCGTGTTAGCTTGCTCGACCAACAAGAAGAACAATGTTTGTGGACATGAACGGAATCATGTGTCTCGAACAATGGACTGTCTGGTCTGAAATGATACCCCCATTACTCCCTCAAGTACGCTGCGACTTCCCTTTAGTCCGGACTGTTTGTGTGATTTTATCCTCAGTCACTTCGCAAACGTTCTCATTGTCTATCAGCTTTGAGCGAAAGCAGTATCAAGCTTCCACTTACAATTGTCAAATCTTATTCTGTGCCACGCGAATCTAACGCATCGTAACCTTTCATCTGTCCTTGAAATTCAACCACCATCATAACGTCCATCATGAAGTTCCACTACAGCAGATTCTTCATCATTTCAGCCTTGGCCTCTACAGCTCTTTCGCGAAGTCTAGACATCCAGCCTCGACAAGACGCACCGGCTGCGCCAGCCTCGCCTCAATCACGCTATGTATACGTTGTCACGGACGTGGACTTCAATCAGAAAGCTGTTTCGTCCCAAAGCGGGAAGCCTATCTTTGGTGGGCATACAAGCATTCGTGTGGGCGGTACTGATGCGGATGGTCCTCTCCTAGTTGACGTTGCTGTTAATCCGGGTTCAAGTGGTCTTCAGATCAGAGTCTTAGATACTGGTGTCGCTAATACTGGAAAGCCCATTGGGTTCTGGAGTGCTCCGAATTCTAGACGTTATGTTGTGCAGACTGGGGAGATCACTTTCACGAATGCGGAGATCTTCGACCACCAGACCGGCAAGGGTCTTGTGGCTGATGCCTGGAACGACAATCCTACATACTCGAAAGGAGCTGGCACCACCCCTAACACATGCTACGACTTCGCCGATCGAGTCCTGGCACACATGAACCTAGACTTGGATCCATCAATTATTAAAATATTTGCTAGCGCAGACGAATACTACACCAAATATACAGATAAATGGGTTGAAAAAGTACCACTGATCTGGTCCCAGAAGACCGAATTCCCTGCTGGATATACACCACAACAGGGAGAGCAATACTGGACGCGAGTGTTCGACGTTGTCTCAGACCCAGGTGCCCCGAGTTTTATCGTTGATAGTACTGCTCAAGGGACATGCAGCAAGGCGAAGATGTCTAAAAGGACGTGCTTCCCCGCAACAGCATTCAGTGACGACTGGTACTCCGACTCAGTTACCCAGGCGGAGCTTGATAACATTGGAGCGCAGCCATTGCCCGATGACAAAAAGCTTCCAACACTCGAAGAAGAATCCAGAGCTGCTGTTGCGCCCTTCCAAGACAGCGTAGGCAAGCCTGGGACACCTACAACGGGCCTGGCGACTGTTGGTATGGGTCGAGCTGCTGGTGTAATTTCTGCTGTCACGCTTGTCGCAAGAGAAGTTGCTCAGGCCGTTGGACTGGCTATTGGTCCAGCTTTCGTTCTTTTGGACATCGTTCAAGGCAATTGGATAGGTGCTGGACTGGCCGCTGTGGGTCTCGCGCTTGGTGTTGTCGCCTCGCTCGCCGTAGCTGGTCCTGTGGGTTGGATTGTTGGTGGTCTTATATCTACCTTGTTTGCAATTCTACCTGGCCTGTTCAAAAGCAAGCCTCACCTACCAGCCATCGCTGACAATGTTGGCACCCTTCAATATGCCTTCTTTGGGGACGCTACTCATACTGGCAACGAACAATGCCAAAGTCAAGGAAATCCCAACTGTACAGCCGTCTTCGGACCCGGTGTTCTCTCTCTAGTCTTCGAGTGGGATAATTTCGATTCAATAACCTTCCTCATTCAATACAATGAAGGCTACGCCATGACTCTACCGGAGATAGCGAACGCATTCTACAACATCAATGATCCCAAGAATAGCGGCGACGGATCGAATCAAATAGCAACCATCAATTGCAACAACAAGAAGGGAATCCAAGACAGATGGGGTGTCAGCATGAGGGATGACATGTCAAAATGCAATCATCCTAGCTTTCAACTCAACCGATCATTGGTAACACTTCCAGTGATCGGACAGACAGCAGACCAAGTATACAACAGAATCATCCCCGCCCCTAATGGCGATTGCAAATTGGTTTCGGATGCCGCGAACTCACTGAACATCCCTGACTACAACATGACGATCACCGGACAACCAGTAGCCATTGCCTGTGGTCTCTCCGCCGCCCTCGAGATTGGCGGAACCGTCATACCCCTAGATCCAACCAACAACCCCATCGTCGCCAATGTCTCTTCCGGCACCAACTCCACCGACGGTCAAAATGGCCACCAGCTAGCAGCACCAGCACCAGCCCCATTCCAGTCCCTCCTAAACGCCACAACGGCCCTCTGTCTCAGCGGTTCAGGCGGCGGCCTCTGCGTGCCAGCCGGCCAGTACGATATCCAACGCGGTAGTCTCGGGTTCGACAGCAGCAAGGTAGACACCCTGAACATGCCCGCTGGCGCCTCAATAGGCTGGTACGATGTCCGAGCCGCAACGCCCCGCGGTGGCCCAACTCAATCGCTGGTATCATATACCACCAATCAGACCGCCGCCGACAAGCGTTTTGCGGCCGCAATGGCTTCTGCGCCTACGAGCGGTGCTAACGGCGCCGGTGCTGGCTGGAACGCCACCCTCCCTGCTGGTATGCCCGACCAGCCGGTCGTATGCCTCTTTACTAAAACGGATCATAATGGGGACGTTGCGTGCTTTGGGGCTGGAGGCGGAAACGTTACTGGGGGGATCTCTGGAAAAGCGTCGTCGATTGCCGTGCACGGAAACGCTACGGCGGAGATCTATGCGCAGTCGTATGGCGATGCGGGGAGCGCAACTATTACGAGTGATGTGCTGGATCTGACGCAGGAGCCTTATGGCACGGATGATAATTTTAATCAGAAGATTGTCGCTATGTGGGTTTGTGACGGGTCTTGTAGTATACCTGTCTAATCATTTGATGTTTACTCCTACTTCGGGGTTGACTTGAAAGGATCAGGCTCGAGACTATCTTATTATTCTGAGCGTGTTATATGACGTATTATGCTCAGTAGCATCTATAGCCATCATGTCGAGTGTGAGGACTTACTCTACCGCAAAGATACACCTCGTGGACCTATGCCTGTTTGACTGAAACGTTGAGGTGTACGAACAGTTCCAGCAAATCGCAGCACCAAGCCGGCTGGACCTGCCTACAATTGGAGCTGTGACCCCGACATGGTATCTACGTCCGTGACTGAGTGCCTCGATAAGAGTGACAACGAAGTCCTTCATGTCCAGCGCGCCTATTCCCATGCAGATACATGCCTCCACCATAAGAGTTGTAGTAGTGTAGTTGCTAGTTGCAGGACGTCAACGCCTACTTATCTCCAATTCACCCCTCTCCCAATCTGCAGTCTCACGAGTTCTCTTCCTTTCATCAGGTGTACAAGGATCACCAGCAGCAGGTCAGATGTAGATGACCCCTGGTGCCCCGTCCTCATCAACCCGTTTGCGCTCACAAAGTCGTTCTCGGCACTACTTTTAGGCGGTGGGCAGTTGCCAGTTTCCTGTCAAGGCTACGAGTACCTCCAACCCACCCGCAGTTTCCCGGCTCCATTGCTACTACGGAATTATTCTCCTGCATTAACGTTTTCAGGCCGCTCACGCTTCGCTCGTACAAGTGCCTGTCGTGGGGGTTCTAAGGAGACGCGAGCTGCACCCACATCTATCGAAATTCACCATCCGGTATTTTCGGCCATAGCCCGACTGCAGCCAGAGCTCGACGCATGAATTTTCCAGGATGCACGAGGTAGAAGTGGGTGACAGCTTCAGTTTAAACTCAGTCTGTCTTGGATATAAGAAAAAATGAGTAATGATAAGTTTAGCGGAGTAAGGATTTTGACAGCGCGATGTTACACCTGGCGCGAACCCCTTTTTCTCCCGGGGGTCTGAGTTTGCAATCGAAGTTATCGCAGAAGACAATCGAGAGAGTACGATGGAGGTGGTGGCCGCGTTTCTACTCGAAGCGAGGTTGTTTCTTCAGAAGCATTATAGAATGGAGAAACTCGCTTGGATCGAGACCACGCCTATCTATTATTGATCTACGAGGACGCCCGAAAACAAGAGTCTCTACACCAGTCCTACAATGAGTCCTACACCCCCAGCCGCGTCTCCATCTGGTGCGCCAATCTTCTCACGCAACTGCCGCGCTGCGTTGAGCGGTGTTGCGCCTCCACGGCAACCCTGGTGCTCTGCCTCAGCTTCGGAGCCAGTGTCAGATTTGCCTTTAATGATGGAGAAAGGGGGTTGCAGGAACGTGGCCACTTCCAGGGACAAGTTGGTATAAGCCGAAACTGCCACGCCGTCTGGGATTGGGTACACTTGATTAGCGACAGTATTCGGAGCCGGGTCGATGACAGCGAAGGCCACGGGCTCTCCCTGAGCACTCGCACTGTTCCACCGGCCTGTCGTGTCGTACAGCCCAGTGCTCCCATTGTACTGTTTCTGCAATGCAGGGATCGTGGATGCAGCACGAGAGGCGTTGCCAGAATGGCTGTCAACCACTTCTTGCTCAGGTGGAGATGCGCCCCCCTGTGCCGTAAACAAGGGAAGCCAAAATGCAAAGCACTTTTGATCGAGGATAGTGGATTCTACGTAAGCGAGAGCGGATCTTTAGCTGGGGTATGCTAGTATTTCATGAGAGTTACGTCAACATGGTGAATAGCTGTGATTACCCGAGGGCTAGTAAGGGACGAGATTCTGTCATTCAAAGTTTCAGGTGTGATGTGTAGGTTGCTTGGTTATTCTATCTTAGAACTCTCCTGGGATAGCCGGCACGTGCAGAAGTCATAGCTGAAACGTGGCTGAGAACAGCCAAGGCCTTGGTAGGCTCTGATCAACCGCCCTGAATCTTCTCATTGGACTCTTTGTTAAATCAATAGAAGAAGGCATGGAAGAGCTTGCCTGTATAATGTCTGAATACTTTCACGGCGCTCCCCGAAAGCCCCGATAGGTAAGTCTCCGCGCAGCAGGTCACTCGAAAGAACGAACAGTATCAACAGCATGAATCATGCGAGAGACCAGACCTGAACTCCGTGGTAACATTCGCAGCTCTTAAATGATACTATTGCCCGGATACATGCAGCGTGTATGCGTGCAAGAATCTTGCAACATGCCTCACATCATCCTTTGATTGCAGAAAAAAAGGGCCATACTCGCGCATCCGCAGGAAATCTGTGTCTTTCAAATCGGCCATGTTCTTATCATCCTTGCCGTACGCCTCTGTGAAGTGTGGAAAAGTCAAATAGATTTCGTCTTTGTCTTGAGATAGGAGAAATATACTGCATCATGTCAGTCTAGGGCCGAGACGGACTGGCAATGGAAGAACGCACCTGCAGTCTTTTTCCGGGTTATGCGACTTAACATCATATTACGAGATCCATGCCGCCATTTGAGCGCTCTCTTGAACTCGAATGGACACGTCGTTGGGTCTTCTTCGAGGCCTAGGCTTCACCTCGATCAGACAGGAGCTCTGACCGTTCTTCTTCCGAAGGTGCCCATCTGTCCTAGCGACATATTGGACATTCTTCTGGAACACCATAGCATTTCTTTCTGCAAGCCAGCGAGTGTGGAAAGGTACTGTTGCAGCAGTAATGGCGGATAGCAGGGCAAGCAAGAAAACATTGACTGTTTGTTCATCTCTGATCAGCTGACCTCGAGAGCCTCGCATAGGAGTGTAGAAGCCATCCTTCGGATCCTCGTCTATGTTTTCCTCCTCTGTAAGAGAAAGTGGAGTCAGCATTTCCGTAATCCACAGAAGTGCAGTGAGTAGCGAAGCATATGCAAGCAGCGCGCTCGGAGAATCGGTCCTGTTACATGGGGAACTAGAATATGGAGCTAAATATCGGGGAACCCGCCAGCATTCCTATTATTGAAAGGTGTGGGGTGATAGACGGCACATGCCTGGGGAATGTATCTAGAGGACAGGGCCACGGCAAAGGCTCTATCCCTCAAATGAAGCAGCAATGAAGAAAACAACGAATCCGAAAGCGTACCTATATGAGGGTTTGGAGTCAGCATCGCCAGTGTCTAGAGAATCATGATGCACGTTTGGGTAAGGCACATGGAGCGAACGCCTATCAGAAATCCCCTGCAAACCAAGACCTTGATACTGGAAAGTGGAGAGATTGTCGGACCTGACGAGGCCTCCGACTCATCGTTAGAAAGGATCTCAAGGCGTTTTGCTGTGACCTCCTCTTGAATCTCCTCTTTTTGGTCCATAATGACTTCCTCGGCTTCCTTCGCAAAAACGTCTTGATTTTTGATAGAAAGTTTCGCTGCCAGGTCTGAGAGAGAAGACTTCTTGACCTTCGAAGCTGGGGTAGGGGTCGCAAGGTACAAACTCTGCTCAGTCTTGGCTCTTGTTCGACTTGCAATTGGCGAAACCTCGGAAATTTTGCTCACATCGGCGGCCTTGTTGTCCCCAAGCAGGACATGTCTCTGGAACTGCCATACGTTAAGGAACGCGCCCAAATTCATCGGAACGCATGTTCGCGAGACAGTTTCGGTGGTCTCGTTCCGATTGGCGAATTCCTCGATCATGTTGAGGTAGGCGTTCCAACCATCTAGGGATTCAAGGCCTGCGTTCGTAGCCGGAGGAAATTGGTTGTTGATATAGACGGGCAGGGTCGACTTGGGGTTTTGGTCTTCGTAGATGACTCTCAGACCAAGGAAATGTCTGAATTCAAAACGAGACGCCGATTTGACTTTCTCCTGAGAGCCCAAGTCTTTAATTGCACCAAAAGCACCCCATGCTCTAGCTGAATTTTTCCACTCTATCACACTTGCTGGCATCGGCTCTTCAAGATCTTTTGGATTCGGAGGCATGTTGTAGATGAGCGCTTCGATTCTCTGAGCAAGATCGAGAGTCTAAATTAGGAGACCGTTGATTATATATATATACAATTGAAAATAAGGAAAGGGATGTAAGGATCGAGAGAGGATAAAGGATAAAGAGTATCTTATTCTTCGCCTATTGCGCTAGTGGCCCTGTGTTGACAATAAAATAGCAGCCGCCAAGCCGTTGTCCCGGAGATCCGCCGCCAAGTGGGGAATGTTTGTTTATCCGTCATCGCTGTTTTCAGCATGCTTTAGTTCACCTTGACCACATTGTACGACTCTCCACTCATAGCGTCGACTCAATAAGGTAACAGCCATGAAGCAAGAGCCAGTCTGGAAAGTTGGCCCTGTCATGGAAAGCATCTATAGCACGCTCCAACAAATCCTCCGCCTTGTTGAGAAATCCCCTAAGATCTATCTGGACGACGCTTTCTTGAGCGAGATCAGTGTTCGGAAACATGAATGGGATCTAGCCGACACAGATGACTTCTTCGCTTGCATGACAGAAGAAGAACTTGCCCATCTTAGGCCATCTGACCCTATACCGGACGAAGCTATACCGTACGAAGATGTCGAGTATCCAGAATCTGCTCAACCTCAAAACGTGTTCGACCTCGAAAGTTCCGGTATCGCAATCGAGCTATGGTTTCATGAACTTCAAGAGCGGAAGGTATCCATCGACGGGTGTGGTTGTATTTGGCCAGAAGGCTCGTCCTCTTGGGCCCCTCGTGAGCTTTTCAAATACGAAGATCTTTGCCACGGAAGAAGAAACCCACCTCACGTACCTTGGACTCTTTCCGGGGCCTATTACAACGACGACCAACCCCATCAGATTTACCACGCGTGGCACGGAGACGAGGGAAGAGAAGGGATCATTCTGCGGAGCGAGCTTCAGATCTTGATCAGATGTATGAAGGGGAGAATGGCGGATCCGGCGCTCTGCATGCATAACGTTCCAGTGAGATCATCACTTGTCTCCATGTTACCTGCTACAACAGCTGACACTCTCCTAGGTGCTCCTACTCTCCATCCACGGCACCAAAGCCCGAATCATGATTGCCCACTTCAACATGAAGAGAAAGACACTCGATATCAAATGCAGCGGATTCGAGCAATTCGATGGCTTCGAAGCAAAAGAAAACACAGGAACTACAGACGGCTGTGCGAGACCTCACGACTTCGAGGCGAAGAGGGACCTTTTCTTTAGATGGCTCAATCCGATTTGTCAAGGGGATACATATTTGAAGGACTCGGAGGACGCGCCGGAAATGGTCTTACGAGGGCCAAAGGGGAGAAAGCGGCTGGTGCCGCGTCACTTGCCACCACCGTCTTCGAGCTCGGAGTCAACTGAGATCCTCGAATAGATGTACGGCCTCCACAGACTTGGGACGCGCTGTATCTTACGCAAGTAGTACAGCATGAGGGCATCTCATGTTTGACTGAGAAAGTGCCTGCATGACCCGTCGTGGTGCATTGAGGTATCTAAGTCTCTACGAGCGATTCCATAGATACGATCATTCCAGAAGCTTAAGCCATATTTCGAAGGTCTTCAGTCTTTCGCTTTGACACACTAGCTGTCATTGCCTGTGCACACAGCTAGGCACGCTGAGTGTAGAGCCCATCCATCTCCTAGCCAATGATAACTTCGCACAGGAGGGTGTGCGGTCTGATGATCAAATCATACAAAGCATCTTGAAAACACATTCATCAGATGCTACGGGACGTACATCTAAGTCTATGGATATGGGCTCTGTGCTTCACTGAGTATTGGTGTTAAAGAATAGAGGGTTTTGATCCTTTTCAGTCTAGCATTACTCGAAAGAATATCTATCCTCCCCATGCGCTGCCGTGACTAACATGCAGCTGTGCTACTGCCATCTTCCATGGAGAATCCCAACCGGAGGGTCTCAGTCCGCTTTCGGATGGTCTCTGTCACGAAAGCTGCAGCCAAATCGAACACTTCAATGCCAACACGTACTCAAAGACCAACCAGTACCAAAGCCAAGCCGAGACCACAATAACAACGGTCGCCCAGAACACGGCTCAAGCTCCAAGTACTGCTGCAATCTTTACATCAGCACTTTCTCAAACTCGCATTCACCAGCATAGACCAGTCTACAGCTGTCCCTAAGAGCACTGGGGGATGACATTCGCCCAGAGAAGGTTCCCATCCTGGTAGGGTACTTATACATTGATGCCTCTTTGATTTTTTACTCAGATCCAGGCGGAGGCCACTCAGTCTGGCGAAATGCCCGTCATCTGTTATATACCGCCATTCCCCATCCAGTCCGTTTATTCACCACCACCACCACCACCGTTTAACCATCGTTCCCCTTATCCATCCTCCCCTCGCCTATTCAATTGCTCGTAAAAGTCGCGCTCACTGTTGACACTGGAACCGGAATGGACAGCTTATTCCACACGATCCCCGTCGCACCCGCTTCTTCCCCAGCCTTCTCAGGATTCCCAGAAAGTTTCTATCCCAGAGGATGTGCGAGGATGTGCCGAGGCTGAAAAATTGAGGGACACGAAACAGATTCATATAGAGGAGGTCGGTTTGGCCATTGACTGAGTTTCGGCCGAGTAAGCGTCGCTTTCTTCGTGCAAAATAAATTCCCAGACACGATAACGCGGCTGCGCTAGTCTTCGGTCGAATAAGACGTTATCTAACGAAATACCAAGGAGATTCTTTAAACCTCATGCCATACCTCGCTACTCCTTTTTTTCAACTATATACGTTCTCGAAGGATGTACTACTGTTGTATTCGATTGTATTATTCACACATTCCGAGAGTAATTCATGATTCTGACTGCAGCACGTGGAGAAAAAATGTTGACTGCGCTCTGTTGGGCATGCTCACTTGTTCCAAAGTCGCTGCAAGCCGGCATAACCAGAGATGCGTAACGGAACATGTCAAGTCATTTCTAAACCCATGGCCATTCTTAAGAACTTCTAACTGTCTTCGTGACTGGGCTAGAAACGTTGATTTCAAAACGTTGTAAGATGATCTGACACAGGCTCTTTAAAGTTGGCTGCCACGAAGTCTACAGTAACGTCAATACTGCTGTCACCGCCGCTATCTCCCAATAAGCACTGTAAGCCTCTCCGTTAAACAGGATTGCGAAGTCAGTGCTGACATTATCCAACATATCAGCTGCGAAATTGATGATCCAGGTCCAACTGATGGGTGCCGGAGAGGACAAGCGCAGGCTGAGCCCATTGATATTGAATGCAAGATTTTGCGTCGCATTGACGGTGGTGCTTATTTGCTTGGCGGCAGAGTCGACCACCTTGGTGTAAAAAACTTCCAGATTCGCAGCTCCGAGTTGAGTAGGGATGATGGACGTCGTTGAATTGTATGCCATGTACCAGCCATCGCCGAGGTTGCGAGTCCTGGTCTGTATCCCCATACTACTCATCAAACCAATCTCACCAGTCCGAGGTCGTTTCTGCGGGGGCTCTGGATTGGAAGGCCCGGGCTCATACTCGACATCTGTGTCTTCCTGTATTGCGACAGGCTTGTTGTTCTTGTAGTCTGCTATGGTGTCGTTTTCGAACTTGGATAGTGGCGCGTAAAGGATGATACGGAGTTTTCTGTTATCGCCTTGTAAAAAGGGTAAGCGGACCTTCTATCTCTGGGGGCTACGATCTCACCTGCTGAGTCAATCCCGCCTGTGCCCTGAAGGCCGAGTATGCCCAGAGCTTCCACACATGAATTTATTCTTCGCTTTATTAAGTTATAGAAATTATAAAATACTATTATAGCTAATAGTAATAACTCGATTAAGATCTATATTATTAATATATATATAAAATTTAAAGATCTTAAGCGTATAGAAGCTTTAATTAATAGATGAATTCTTATTATTTTATTATTAAATAATTTAAATAAGAAGTATAAGAACTTTATATATCGTCTTATTATATTAGTATATACGAGGTCTGCATCGAAAGTCCTGCATGCGCTAAAACTCTTGGCATTCTTGGCATTCTCCGGCAATTTGACAAATTTCTTGAATAGCTTCATTTTTTATTGATGATTCTTTATATAACTACGTATATACTTATTGGCTCGCTCATTTGAATTATATAGCCGTATATCCCTTAAAACGGCCTTCCCTGTACTCGTTACCGCCTTTTAAACGAATAACTTCGGCAATATATCTAGGCATACGTTCTATCCACTCCTGAATCCTCTCTTAGAAAAGATATTTCCGGAATGAGGTCGCGGGCTTGTTGTTTCGGGCGACTGACGGTTTAACGAGAGACTTCTGTAATGGCCGTAACGATCTTCGCTGCAATACCATATTCGGCAAGTAAGTGCCTGAAGTCTGGTTCGTCGTTATGATTGATGCTCTGGCACTGGGTATATTAGAATTGGAGAGTAGTGAGAAGATGCCCACTTACTGTATTGGCATGTACTGAACATATACTGAAATTCTTATGTTCTCCCTATTCCCTGTCCTCTGTCGCGTAAGTTGGCATTGATATCGCTGCTATCGCTACAATGCACACAGTAATATCGCAATTATATACCCCGTATGCATGCAGTAATATCGCTACTATGTATTATATACGCATGCATTATATATAGTAAGCATTGATATCGCTACTATGAAAGCATTGATATTCAAGATATTGAGAATATTTGCTAAGAATGCCAAGAGTTTTAGGCATGTGTAGGACTTTCGGTGCAGACCTCTGTATAAAAGAATAAGATAGGACTGAACTAGAAAACCTTGAATTTTATGTGCAGCCAATCATATTCGTTAGATCTACGCTCTTTGATTAGACCGGCTGAGTCATCGCGGGTAAATAAATTAGCGTCCGCAACCATCAAAAATCTCCCCCTACTTTTAACCCTTTAATAACTTTCCTATTTTCTATTAAAATTTTGAGATTTTTTTTTAAATTATAGCCCGAAACTTGCGCTTTTCAATAATGAAATTTTTCTAAAATTTGGTCTTATAATTATTAAAGCGCAAGGAATTCAAATATCGCTTATCAAAGTTCGCTTATCAAAGTTCGCTCCACAGCCCTGATCAAAAACAGGTACACATTATTTAATTTTAGAATAACTTTTTTTTTTCTATTAAAATCCTAAGATTTTTTGTTTCAATTATAGAACGTAATGTGGGCTTTTAGATAAAAAAAGAATTACTAAATTTAGTCTTATAGATATTTATAGATAAGGAATTCAGATATCGCTCATTAAAGATCGCTTATCAAAATTTACTCGACAGCCCTAATCAAAAAAATGTTTATAAATTTAATTTATAGGCCTATACTCGTATATTAGACTTTAATAAAATTATTATACTTCTTTATAAAGAAGATTATTTTCTTAAATAAAATAATAAGAAATAAGCTATAGTTGTTATTATAAAGAAATATTATAAGAAATAAAAGAATAAGAAGGCCTTTAGAGATAATAATAATTTAGAATATAGGAGTAATACTTTAGAATAAGGACGAGGTGGAAATAACGATGAAAATAATAACTATAACTTTAATTCTCTATTAAATAACTCGAATAATATCTACTATAAGAAATTAGATAATATATCTAAGTATTTAAAGTATCTATTACTATTAAATAAAAGTAAGAAGAGATATTAGTTATATAGTTACTAAATTCTTTATAACGAAAAGATATCTAATCGATTTCGAAATAACAATAATAATAATAATAATAATTTGAACTTTAAGCTTAAAGCGAATGTAACTAATACTATAAATAGGTTAAACGATTTCGTAGATTAAAATTATACTTATATTTTAATAATAATCTATATTATAATTAATAATAAAGATACTATAAGAGATAAAGAGTATTAAGACTATCTAGTTAATAGCTTAATATCTAAATTAGATGAAGGAGTGATAAATAAAGAGCTCGAAATTAAGTCTCTCGATTATCTCTTAATCGAAATAACTAAATTGTAAGAATTATAAAAGAATATAGGGAATTAGTTAATATCTTAGCTTAATGTCAGCCTAAAATTAAGTAGTAAGATAAGTCGAGAAACTAAAAATATCTTTAACTCTCTATTCAATTCTCTAGAGAACGAAATAATTAACGAATTATTATACGAATTCTTAACTTACTTTCTCTTCTATATACTATATATAAATAGTTAATCTACTATTATATATAAATAAATAATAGACTTAGACTATACTAATTATATATTCTTTAATAAAAATAAATTTATTAATTATTAATTATATTATATAAATATTATAATAGCTAATAAAACTATTATTTAAACGTAAGATCGCGATATAGTCGAAATGAAATAGCTATTATCGAATAAATTTAGTAATATTATAAAAGTTAGTAAAGTCTTATATATTCTAAATCTTATATATAAACTATTTTCGATTAGTTAGACTATATAAAAAGAATTTAAAATTATCTTTCTTAGTAATAACTATTATATTCTTTAAAATAGTAAGCTTATTAATAGCGCTTCGAAGGTAAATAATATCTATATTCTCAGTATCTTATAATCTATAATTAAGGTTTTAATACTTATTTAGAAGAATATAAGAGTTTTAATAATAAGTTTAATATTTAATAAGAAAGCTATCGAGCTATAGTATCGTTAAATAAGATATTTAAATAAGATAAATCTTAAGAGATTAATTAATATAAGTAAGAGTATTATACTAATTTAGAAATCTCGAATTAAATTAATATATAAGATCTATTTTAAGACTAAATTTATATAAAAGATTTTAAAAAAAGTATAATATAAAGTACTCGAAAAATTTAATAAGATCTATATAGATTTAAGAGAATTTTTTAATATATTATTTATTAATAAGACTAAGTATTATATATTTCTAATTAATTAAATAACTTTTTAAATCTAATACTTTATATATAAGTATAAAAATAAGACCTTCAAATTATTTCGTAATTAGAAAACTTAGATAAAAAATAAATTCGATTATAAGATTAAGATAGTTTATTTAGATAATAATATCGAATTTATTAATAATAAATTTAAAGAATATTTTAAAAACTTCGAAATTATATAAGAGTCTATCGTATTCTATACGCCTAAGTAAAATAAATTTAGCGAGATATAAAATCGAATTATTATAAATAAAGTAAAGGCTATACTTTTTAACTCGAAGTTATCTTACTATTTATAATTAGAACTACTTTATATTAAAGTATATTAAAAGAATAGAAGTTCTACTACCCGCCTTTAGAGTATAATATTATATGAGATATAAATAGGCGAATAACCATACCTCGACTATATAAAGATTATCGACTATATTATCTAGATATATATATCTAAGAAAAAGTGTAAAAAGCTCGATAAACGTAATAAGAAGTGCTATCTAATTAATTACGAAGATATAAATATCTTTTAAATATAGAATCTAGCTACTCGATAAGTAAAACGATTCTTTTATATCGATTTTAATAAATTATAAATAATAATTACTGCGGTCTCGAATATTGACTATTAATTAGTCGAGATTATTAATAACGATATAATAGATATATTTAATATAGAAGATAACTCTATAATATATTAATATATATCTAAGACCGTTATTAATATCGATACGGACTCTATTAATATAAATAAAATTAGAATTTTTTTTTTAATGAAAATATTGAAGAAATCGAAGAAGTTGAAGATATAGAAGATAGTAATATAAGTCTAAAAGATCTAATAACGATAACGTTAAAGAGATATCTCGAGATAGCTTTATCGCTTACTTAGATCTATATCTTAATATAATATATAATTCTCGACTAAAACGAACTTCTATATCTTTTTAGAAAGTTCTTCTAAATAATAAATAGAGTAATACTAAGATATAGATCTAGAGAGTTATTATCTATATTAAGTATAATAAAATTCTTAAATTAAAATATCTATACTATAGATAAGCTATACTAAATTATAAAAATTTAGACTATTATAACTTCGATCTCATCTTCGATCTCGCTACTACTATTTAGTAAATAACTAATATAAGATATTAATAGACTATTACGAAGATTAACGATTTTAAGTTATTAATCTATAATTAGATAATAGCTAGCTTCTATATTAAATAATAAAAAAAGATTATAAATAAATAAATAAATTTCTTTACTATAATAAATATTTAAAAGCTTATTTCGAGAATAAAGGATATATTAATTTTTATTAATAGATAGATCTATAAGATAAAAAAGAAACTTAATAATTTTATTCTCTATAAAGCACGCTAAATAATTCGAGATTTTAAATAGATTTACGGCGTTAATTACGACTAAATCTTCGTCTTAATTATTAAATTTATATTATTTAAGATACTATTTATAATTATAATATACTATGATCTAAATTATAAGTAAATAGATATTATTATTATATTTCTTAATATACTATTAAAGAAAACTATCTATATAAAATAATTTAAAGAATATAAGAAGAAAGATAATAAGGTATATCTATTATTTAGAGTACTATATAGCTTAAAGCAGTCACTACGAGAATAGTACTTTACTTTATAATATTAATTATTATAATTTAATCTATTGTTATAGTATAAAATGTTAATTAATCTTATTCTTGCTATGTGTTATAAGTATTCTATCTTTATTATAAGACTTCCTTATATTTAAAGAATTTAAATCTATTAAATTCGATTACTTACTCTTTATTAATAAGAAAATACGACTTATCGTTAACGTATATATAGATAATATTTAGATTTATAATTTAAAAGAATTAAAACTAATATCGAAACTCAAACGAGATCTTTATAAACGATTCGCTATAATTAATCTCGAGCTATATTTATATTATTTAGATATAAAAATCTAAAGAAATCGAAGGGAGAGAATTATTCGAATTACGTAAACGACGTATTTAAGAAAGATACTATTACGATTTAATATAATTAATTATATATTTATCTCTATATTAATAATAGTAGATACTTAATTATAAGAGAAACTAATTAATAAGGTTAAATTAAAAGTTATTTAGAAGTATTAATTAATGATGGAATTAATAATATACCCTATAATTTAGACTTATTCGAATATCTATTTTATCGTTATAATTCTTTTACGATATAATTATAACTTAAATTTAAAATATATTATAGTCGTTAAATGAGTTATTCGTTATTTAAAGAGAATACTAACTTATGATATTATATATAAGATAATTAATATATTAAAAGGCTATACGAATACTAATTAAATCTTAAATTAAGAGACCCATCGATTTCTTAAAGTCTATATATTCTTACTCTACGGTGGGATAATTAATTAAACGTCTAAACGATAACAATCTATTATACTATTATCTTATAAGATTAAGTATATAGCTTAAACTTAGATAGTAAAGAAAGCTATTTAATTAATTAGACTTCTAAGCGAATTAGATATTAACTTCGAATTATTTAATAAACTAATATTAATTAAAGTAGATAACTAAAAAACTATTATATTAATTAAGAACTCTCGCTTTCACTTACGCATTAAGCATATTAATATTTAATAACATTTCATATAGAATTAAGTAAAAATAGAAGTAGTTATATTTAAATAAGTATTTACTAACGATATAATTGCGGATAAGCTTACTAAAGCCTTTATTAATAATAAATTTACTATATTTATATATTAAATTAGACTTAAGAAGAGTGGATAGAAGGAATAGCCCAAATTCGGATTATATGAGAGTGTTAAAACTAATAGTATTTTCAGCCATTATTTAGACTATATGGGAGTGTTAGAATCAGCTAATAGGAGGCCAGTATTTCTATATACTACTAAGTTTCAAATAGGTGTTGTAACTACGTCTTATAGTGGCAAATAGCCTTAGCGTGGCTTCACACCATAGATAGGTAGTCACCTCCATCCTTACTACATACTTCTTCATAGAACATGACAATGAACAACTATGCTTCATGATATGAGACCATTGAGTGCATACCAATGGCTTATCCCGAAGCCGACACTCTGAATACTCAGATAGCGGCTGACGTCGTATGACAGCGACCCGTCAGTCGAATTTTCAACCGGAAACAAAGCTACTCTGCAATCAGGGCTGTCATCTATGGAAGATTTTAGCACGGCCAGAAGGGAGTTGAACGACACCTACCTCGAGTCCAAAACTTGGGGATGTCTACCCTATTCAACCACTGAAGGTTTGTAACATCATCTGGATGTTCAAAACCAGCTGGAGCGAAGCAGTGGGAGGCTCCTCGCTCTTGCCGGGAACCAGTGAAGGCGTTCAGTATCCTGCGGCAGTTGTAACCGTTCGGATGGCCACATATCATGCTGCAATATAGATTAGCGATAGCGAGAGCTATAAGAGATATCAGGATCCTGATACTAGCGTTTAGAGTGAGACACATAATGAGGGCAGCAGTACAAATCTGGTTACCTTGACATGATGTCTGAGCACGCAGATAACCAAATGACAAGAGGTGAGTGGATCGTGGGGGAATTCTGTCACATATCTTAGTGCTCGCAAACAGTGAGGCCATACAGAAATGACGTATGTATAAGTAGATATGTAGATATATAATTAAGTATATCTAATGTTAAAGTAGCTAAAATCTTTCTAAATTTAAAAATAATTTAAAAAAAACTCTTTAACGCTAGAAAAACTTTTATATTAAAATAATATACTTTAAAGTAAGAATAAAGCTATATATAGATATAAATAAGAGAGAGAATAATAATATAACTTTAAAAGAGAATAATTTAAATAAAGAGCTTATTATTAATATAATAATTATATAAATAATACTCGCTATAATTACTTATTTCTCTATTATTATATATCGTATAATAATAAAATAATTAATTAAATAATTATTAACGCTATAGTCTTATAATAAACTTATTAATTTATAATTCTACTATTACGAGTCTTATAATTCTCCGCTATTATCTTCGTATTAAGATATTATATATTATCGTATATATTAAAAAGTAGTAAAATTAGCTCGACTTTATTTATTTTACTTTCTTATTCTTTCTCTCTTATTATTTATATCGTTCTTTTCTAAATTTTATATTCTTATTTATCTTAATATATCTTTATAGCGCTTTATTAACTATAAGTACGATATATAAATAAAAAAAGTAGAAAATAGTTAATAGAGAATTTTTAAATTAGTAAATTGTTAGTATGAGAATAATTAATAGAGAATAATTAAAACGATAGATTATAGATTATATTAGAATTTAATATATTAATTAATATTATATTATATTATATCGAGAATTTCTATCTATTATAAATAAGATTATTATATTCTAAGATTATATATTATATTAAAAGTTTAAAGATAATAGTAATTAATATCTTATCGCTAGAAGTTTTTTGAATTTTATCTATAATTTGAGAAACTAGCTCGAGATTTTAAATTTATCGAATATACTACTTATACTTAAGACTATCTAAGACTATCTTAAGTCGATTTTATAACTTTTTAATTTTAAGTATTATTCTATACTATTTAAATATTATATTCGATATTAAAGTATATTTTATTATTTAAAATTTTTAAAGTTTAGAATCTTAGACTATAAGTAAAAGAACTTTAAAAATATATTTTTTAATATTATCTCGAATTCGATCTCGAAATTAAGCGATTTAGATAATTTTCTTATAAGAATATTATCGATAGCGATCTCGAGAACTATTATATATACTATTATTAATAATTAAGAGTATTATATTACTACGAGTAAAGGTACTATAAAATTTAAATTTATAATTATTTCTTTTAATTAGAGCTAATCGAGTAAATTTAATAGAGCTCGATCTTTAATTAAGCGAACTTTAATAAGCGATATTTGAATTCCTTACGCTTTAATAATTATAAGACTAAATATAGAAATCTCTTTTTTACTTTAAAAGCTCACATTTTATTCTATAATTCAAAAAAAAATCTTAAAAATTCTAATTAGAAAATAAAAATGTTATTTCTAAAATTAAATAATATACCCTCGTTTTTTAATTAGAGCTATCGAGCGAACTTTAATAAGCGATATTTAAATTGCTGATTACTCTATTAAAAATAGATGTATAAGGCTTAATTTTAGCAATTTTTTTTTCTCTAAAAGCTTATATTTCGTTCTATAATTTAGAAAAAGATCTTAAAAATTTGATAGAAAATAAAAAAGTTATTCTATATATTAATTATATATATATATATTTTTTAAATTAGAGCTATTCGACTATCGAGCGAACTTTAATAAGCGATATTTGAATTCTGATGCTGCGCTTAAAATAATTATAAGACTAAATTTAAAATTTTACTCGTTTTTTATCTAATAATCTTATAATTCGTTCTATAATTACTAACAAAAATCTATATTAAACTTTTAATAGAAAATAAAAAAGTTATTCTATAGTATTATTAATATTATATCTATTTTTTTAATAAGAGAGATATATAAAGAAAGAGATTTTAATAATTACGAATATTAATTTATTTAATCGCGATAACTTAGTCGATCTAATTATATAGAGCGTTTAGCGAACTTAAATTTATAATTAACTATATATATAAATTTAAGATTTTTAAGCTATAGCTCTATCTTATTCTATTATATATACTAATATTAATGAGAATTCTTAATATTTCGAAGTCTTAAGAAGTATTATTTCGTATCTCGATAACTTTAACGAGTTATCGATTAAATCTCGAGAGCTTAATATAGTAATTAAAGTTACTCGATATATCGCTAAAATAGTCTAAGTACTATAACTAATTATTATATCGCCTCTATATACGCTCTAGACTATTCTATACTATTAGAATTAGATTTTATAAATTACTAATATTTTTAGCGAACGTAAGAGAATTTCTTAGTAAATTATATACGTTATTACTCTTATTTATCTTATTATAAAATAGCTTATAATTCGATATCTATAGAGAGTATATAATAAATAATTAGACTATCTTATCGCTAATAATAAACTATATAGTAGCTCGAAGAGATATCTTTAGAATTCTAGTATTAAAAGAGTTTTAATATTTATATAATATAGATCTAAAGTAGAAATATAGCTATATATATTTATAGAGGAAGAGATAGACGAGTAAAGAAAAGATTGCGGTGACTCTAAGAGAGATGAGTTGATTGACGAGTAATTGCAGGTTGGGAATTTGTATGTGGATTTTGCTTTGTATACTGTCTGTCGCTATGGCTATGGGCTATGGCTATGCTTGGAAGTATGGTGTTTCGAACCATGTTTCGAACCCATGCATGAAGGCACGGAAACAAGAAGTACGTTGATATGCGATATGTGGAATCACTTACCCCCAGTCCTATTGTGGCGAAGGGGGGTGGTGTTGAAGCAGAGGGGTTAGGCGTGATTCTGATGGTTTCTGTCTTTTTGAAAGACTTTTTGCATCACCATAGGGTAGCCAGCCGTTTAATTATCTCCAGTACTGAACTCATTTGAAATTGAGAAGAGCTACAGGCCCTCAGTGCAGGAATCCATAGGGTGACGAGGAGAGCTCGTACACAGCCTGCTTTGTCTATAATTCAAGGCGACTTCGTACCCAGGCACACGGCTCTTTCGGGTGAGATCGTTGACAATTGGATCTTAGAACCGCACGCGGTCTGATCTCTCTCTCTTCAGGGGTGAAATAGGTATCGAGTGTGTTGTATTAGCTCAGACACAGGAATTCGATTAACGTTGCTTCTGAAGTAGGTGATCATGTTCACCGGATAGCAAACTCTCGTTTATTCTCCTTCCTCGTCAATTGCGATAGAGGATGACCTTCCTCCACGAACCCATTCACATAGCTTTCCCCAACAAACTCAAAGTAGCTTCCCCTGGGTCTCAGAACAAAGGGCGTAGAGCTATTCCCTAAAAAGCACACCGCGTCCCCCGCCCTCGCCTCGCTAGGTGCCAAACCAAGGTTGTGCTGAGCGGTAGCGAACAGTCTTCTGCCAGTGCAAGTCTCCGTCATGGTACGGTCAAACTCACTGCCTTTTTCGTTTTCGTCTGGGAGGTTCGTGAGTGGCTTGTATCCTCCAAGGCGTCGAGTGAGCAGGTTCTGCCACGCCTCGTATGCAGAATGAAGCTCTTCATCCGAAGTGATCCCTGGAAGGCGCTCGCCTGCGAGAAGAGTCCGCCTGTAAAGCTCTGTGGAACACCTGCCGTCTGGAGGAATCGTTTCCTCTACAAATTCGTCCCATCCGACGAGGAGGCCAGATTCGTGGCGCGCGAAGACATTAGCCACGGTTGCGATAGAAGCTACGCACCAACCTTCTACCGTTAGAGTTCGATAATCGTCCGAATACCTCACCTGTTGACGAGGTGCGTCGGGTGCTCTCACTGTGGACTTGCCAAGTTTACTCTTTACGGCCACTTGGGCTTGCCAGTCAGGTACCCAAGAGGGCAACGTAGCTATGTTTTTGGGATGAGAAACGCAGCATAGAATATCAAGGTTTCCAAACTCAAGGATCAAGAATTGGGTCGTGTGCAGGTAGACATCTTCAACCTTCGCGGAGTAAGCAGGCTGCAAGACCAGTGCCTTGGCTAATCCAAGCATGGCGAAGACTTTATCTCTAGGGTCAGTGCAGTTGAAACGATAAGACATGAACAGCGCATCCACGATATTATTACCCTGGCCGTGATCATTGCGATGGAATTCCATAATTGCAGCAACAGCATCATGAGCGTTTTCGGCGTCCGAGGGCAACTGACCCATTTGATAACTACTAGCGGCAGCAAGAAGATCCCAATCTATCACATGTGGGCCGCAATGGACCACTGCATGACGAGCAAGTGCAACTTCCTGTACGATCCAGGACCGGCGGAAGTATGGGCGACTGAAAATCCTAGAAAGAGCAATCCAAGCGGGAGACCCAAGAATCGGAAGTGCCTGCCTGGCGACAAGACCTTGCCGCGCGACTCCTCCATAGCTCGCAGACAAAGGTGGTAGATGTGACAACAAGACTGGTACGAAGCGGAATGCCATTTCATCATCAGGTCCCTCTTCTCCAAGCCAAATGACGACATTTTCCGCTTTTGAGTAGATCTTGCGCATCAAAGCCACTTGCTTGTTGCGCTCGTCGACATCGTCCTGGTTGATGCAAATCTGGTCAATCCACAATGCGCGAGTTTTAGCAGGATTTCGTAGCTGAAGTAAGGCTGCAGCCAAATTTGCGGTGATGGCAATGCTTTCCGAGCCGCAGGAGATGCTGCATTCCTTTTTGGAGTCTCCCCAGGTGTATGACAGCGCTTCGTACGGGGACACCGTCTCCAATTTCACGTTTTCTTGGACTTGGATGGACAGAGCATCGTTCCTTGTCCCTACATCGAGATGTACGAGCCGAATATGTGCATCTTGGAGTAGACTGTAGTGGAAAGGCTGGGTTGTGAGGGGGTTCCCAACAACAGCAGGTAGCGAATCCTTAAGGTCTATCATTTCCGTTCTAGAAACGTATGCATAAGCCGATCAGGTATGGGTATTTGGTCTGCAACTTATCTTCGGACAGTCCCCCTCCGACAGTCCCCCGTCTATACTAATGTAGCCTCCTACGCACGATCTACATATTAAACTTTTAACCCTTAAATTATCTAATTAAGATAAAAAACTACGTTAATTCTATATATTATACGAGTAAAGGCCTATGAATTAAATTTATAACCATTCTTTTTGATTAATGTTATAGGACTGTCGAGTAAATTTGATAAGCGAAGCTGCGAACTTTTGATAGGCGATATTTAAATTCGTTGCCTTTAAATATCTATAAGACTAAATTTAATAATTGATTTTTTATCTGAAAGCCCATATTTTATTCTATAATTTAAAAAAAAAATCTTAAAATTTTAATAGAAAATAAAAAAGTTATTCTATATATTAATAATATATATCTATTTTTTAATTAAGACTGTTCGGCTATTAGCGATCTTTGATAAGCGAACTTTAGTGAGCGATATTTGAATTCCTTACGCTTTAATAATTATAAGACTAAATTTAGAAATTCTTTTTTTATCTAAAAGCTTATATTTTATTCTATAATTTAAAAAAAAATATTAAAATTTTAATAGAAAATAAAAAAGTTATTCTATATATTAATAATATATATCTATTTTTTTAATAAGGGAGAGCGTAGAAGAGTAAGATTTTAATAGTTATAGATATTAATTTATTTATTCGTAATAATTTAGTCGATCTAATTAAAGAGCGTAGCGAGCTCGAATTTATAATTAGCTATATATATAAATTTAAGATTTTTAAGCTTAACTCTATCTTATTCTATTATATATACTAATTATAGAAAATTAAATTAAATAAAATTATTATTAATAGCGATAATATAATAATAATAAAAAGTTTATATTAGAAAAATTTATTATTAAATATTAAAATTTATTAATTTAAAAGTATAAAATAAAAGCTAAATATAAATTAATTAATAATATTTACTTATTTAAAACGTTTTCTATTAAATTAATTATTTAATAAATTAAATATCTAATAAATTAATTATTAATAAATATTAAAAAATAGATAATTATTTTATAAGTTTAAAATCTAAATAAGAATATTAATTATATTATAAATTTACTAATAAAGATTTATAAATTAAATTTATAATCTTTTTTTAATTAGAATTATCGAGTAAATAGATAAGCGAAGTTTAATAAGCGAACTTTAATAAGCGATATTTAAATTCCTTACGCTTTAATAATTAGAAGATTAAATTTAAGAATTTTTCTCTCTTTAAAAGTCTATATCTTATTCTATAATTTAAAAAAAAAATTTAAAATTCTATATCTATAAATCTAATTATAATTTAAAATTTCTTTATAAAAATTTTAAAATAAAATTTAATTTCTATTATTTAAATTATTTTAAATTATTTAATCTATATTTATAAATCTAGTTATAATTTAAAATTTCTCTATAAAATTTTTAAAATCTAATTTAATTTCTATTATTTCTATTATTTTAAATTATCTAAATATCTTATATAGTATAATTATTAATATAGTTATTTAATAGTAAATAAAATTTAAATTTAAAGATCTTCGAAATTAAATTTAAGATTTATTTTTATTAAAAAAAATAAAATTACTTTAATATAATATTCTTATAATATATATTAGAATTTAATATTATATATTTATTTATATATATTAGAATTTAATATTATATATTTATTTATATATATTAGAATTTAATACTATATATTTATTTATATATATTTAAATTTAATATTATATATTTATTTATATACGCTTAAATTTAACGTTATATATTTATTTATATACGCTTAAATTTAATATTATATATTTATTTATATATATTTAAATTTAATATTATATATTTATTTATATACGCTAAAATTTAATATTATATATTTATTTATATACGCTAAAATTTAATCTTATATATTTATTTATATATATAATATTATATATTTATTTATATACGCTAAAATTTAAAATTATATATTTATTTATATATATTAAAACTTTATATTATTAATATTAAAATCTATTCTTCTTTATATAAATTATAATATACTTTCTTTTATATTTATTAATTATATATATTAAATCTTAATATTATATTAATTTAATATATAATATTATTAAATATTATAATTTTTTATATATAATTTTAATTTAACTTTATTAATTTTAAAATAAATTTAAATAAAAAACTTTATTAAAATTTAATTTTTTAATATATTATTTAATATATAATATTTATACTTTATATATATATAATTATATAATATAGTCTTTTTTAAATTTTTTAAAAAAAGTTAAATAAATAATTAAATAAATCTTTATTAAATTAAAAGTTATAATATAATAATTAAAAAATAAATTTTTATTTTTATTTTATTAAAATTTTTAGTTAATTTAGCTATAATAGCGATATTAATATTTAAAAATATTATATATCTTAATAAATATATAATATTATATAAAAAAAATTTATAATATATAATTCTTAAGATAATTATTATAATATTTATTAAATTAATAATATAATATTTAAAAAAAAAATCGTAATCTTACTAATTAATTTATTTCTTTAATTAAATATTATAATTTTTCTCTATTTTTTTAAATAATTAAATTTATAAAAGTTATTATAATAATATATATAAATAAATAAATAAATAAAATATTATCGCGATAATATATATAAATAATTAAATAATTAAATTTATAAAGATTAGAGCGAAGAGTAAAGTAGAGATAATTTATTTTTTTAAATTTATAGTTTCTCTCTTTTAATATACGCTATATAATAAAATAAATAAGAGATATTAATTTTTATATTTAAATATTTTTTAATATAAAAAAAATATTAAGATTTTTTATAAATAAAATAATAAATTATTATATATAAATTTTTATTATTAATTATCTTTTTAATATAAAAGTAATATTTATTATTTTTTATTTTATTTATTATTTATTAATAATATATATTTCTTATATAAATTAATTATCTTATCGCTAGCGAGTAAATTATTTATTTTTACTTTTAAAAGAGTAAATAAAATTAAAAAAAAAATATTTAAAGAGTTAAGTATAGAGAGCTATTTATTATAAGATATCTTAGAAATACTTATAAGGCTACTAGCGTAGACTTAATATCGTATATATTTATTCTATAGACTATATAGATAATTATTATCTTTTATATTATATTATATATATAATTTAAACTATAATAATTTCTTAATAATTAATAGTAATATCTAACTCTATTTCATAGAATATTTAGACGTTTTTTTTAGACGTTTATATAAAGCTTATATTAATATCTAATAGTATAACGCTTTAAGTCGAACCTTTAATATACTCGCGTTATCGAGTATCTTTTAATATTATTTAAATCGATTCTTTTAATAGATCTATCGATATTATAATAAACTTATACGCTATAAGACTTATCTTATTTACGTTATAGTTATATATATATTTAAGTACCTCTACTATAGTCTGTACTAACTTTCGTCGAGAATATAACCCTACTTTTTTATCCTCTAATCTTACTATATACTTACTATACGATCTTAATCCTTATAACTAATATAATAACGATAGTTTATTCAATTTTCACACTACTCGATTATCGAAGTATCTATTTATATATATAACATAGTAGAAGAAGAAGTATCGAAATTAGAAGACTCGCTAGTAATATAAGAGAAGGTCTCTATAAGTATTATCTATCTCGTTAGCTTATTAATTTACTTAGTTAGCTACTTAGCTAGTTACTTAATCTAATATTCTATAAAAGAAGAAAATACTATAGTAGATAATTGCGGAGAATACTGCGGAGAAACTAAGCGATAATAAGATTACTATTAATAAGAATACGGCTTAGCTCTTAATAATCTCACGTTATATGCTCTTTACGATTTCATATTAAATTATTACTTAGTAAATAAAGAATATCATTATAATTTAATCTACTATCTCTGCGTACCTCGGTTATATTATATTAATATAGTATATTACTAAAATAACGTTATAAGAGAAGAATCTACTACGTTAATTATAGCTAATTAGATAATTATTAAAGAAAGATTAGAAGAAAGATCGAATAATGTACATTTAAACGAATTGAAATCGTTCGATATCTTATTTCGACAGTTATTTCATTATTCGAAAGCTTTTACTGCGATAGAAGAACTCGTAAAATTTATATCACTAATTAGTCTAGTATCTTTATTTTTTTTTAATATTTCGAAAACTCATTCATATATATATACTTCTTATTATAAGAATATAACATTTCTCTATTTTTTATAGATAGTTATTATAAGATATCTTAGAGATACTTATAGGGCTATTAGCGTAGACTTAATATCGTATATATCTATCTATAAATTATATAGATTAATTAATATCTTTTTATACTATACTATATATATGATTTAAATTATAATAATTTCTTAATACTATTATTCAATTTTAATATTTAATAATTAAGATAAAGAAAGCTTTACTCTTAAGAGAGTAAAATAAAAGAAAAAAAGATATTAATAAAGAAAGAAGAAGAAGAGTCGTCGAAAAGAGAGAAAATTAATTTATTATTACTAACGAGTAAAGGCCTATAAATTAAATTTATAATCATTTTTTTAAATTAGAGTTATCGAGTAAATTTTAATAAACGATCTTTAATAAGCGATATCTAAATTTCTTATCTTTAAATATCTATAAGATTAAATTTAGTAAACCTTTTTTTTATTTAAAAGCCTATATTATATTCTATAATTTAAATAAAAAAATTTAAAACTTTAATAGAAAATAAAAAAGTTATTCTAAAATTAAATAATATATATCTATTTTTTAATTAAAGCTATCGAGCGAACTTTAATAAGCGATATTTAAATTTCTTACTTATTAATAATTATAAGATTAAATTTTAAAATTCTTAAAAATTAGAAAAGCGTAGATAGTACTCTATAATTTAAAAAAAAATCTTAAAATTCTAATAGAAAATAAAAAAGTTATTTCTATTATAAATAACGTATATCTATTTTTTTTAATAAGAGAGATATAGAAGAATAAGATTTTAATAATTATAAACGCTAATTTATTTATTTATAATAACTTAGTCGATCTAGTTAAAAAGTATAGAGAATTTAAATTTATAATATATTATATATTTAAATTTAAGATTTTTAAGCTTAACTCTATCTTATTCTTTTATATATATTAATAGAATTTTAATAAAAAAACTTTAAATATATATTAAAGCTTTTATTATTTATTAAGTAATTTTTTTCTTTATTTTAATAATCTAAGTATATAATTTTACTTTATTTTTTAATTTCATTAAAATCTTAAATCTCTTATCTCTTCTTTAATTTATTTTTTAATTTATTTTTTAACATTTAAAGCTTTTAGCGATAATATTATTATTTATTTAAAAATATTAATTTTTTTAATTTCTTTTAAATCTATAATTTCTCTATTTTAATATATATTAAATAATAAAATAAATAAGAGATATTAACTCTTATACTTAAGTATCTTTTAATATAAAAAAAATACTTAAATTTCTTATATATAAAATAGTAAATTATTATATATAATTTTTTATTATTAATTATCTTTTTAATATAGAAGTAATATTCGCTATCTTTTATTTTATCTATTATTTATTAATAATATATATCTCTTATATAAATTAATTATCTTATTATTAGCAAATAAATTATTTATCTTTACTTTTAAAAAAATAAATAAAATTAAAAAAAAGATATTTAAAAGATTAAGCGTAAGAAGTTATAATTTAATTTTAATATTTAATAATTAAGATAAAGAAAGCTTCGCTTTTAAAAGAGTAAGATAAAAAAGAAGAAGAGAAATAAATAAAGAAAGAGAGAGAGAAATCGTTAAAGAGAGAGAAGATTAATCTATTATTACTAATAAAATTTTAATAAAAAGACTTTAAATATATATTAAAGCTTTTATTATTCGCTAAACGATTTTTTTATTTATCTTAATAATTTAAATATATATAAAAAAATTAATTTTATTAATCTAAATTTATTAGTATAAGAAATATATTTAATTATATTTTATAATATATTATAATAAAAAGCGCTTTATAATGTTATCGATATTAAATAATATATAATATAATAAAAATTAAGCGAATTTTAATATTAACTTTATAAATAGAGATAAATAATAAATATATTATAATAGATATATTATAATAGATATATTATAATAAATATATTATAATAAATCTATTAAGAAGAAAAGAATAAGTATTAAAATATAAGACTTTTTGTATTAAAGCTATATATAATATAATTATAATTATTATTCTTCTTTAATCTCTCTTTTATTATAATCTTATAATCTTCTATCTCTTTTAATTATAATAATTTCTTCTCTTTTAATTATAATAAAATTAGATTTTAATTTATTTTAATTTATTTTTTAATCTTAATTATTAGAAAAGCTAGCGTTTTTATATTTATAAACTTAATTATAATTTAAAATTTCTCTATAAAATTTCTAAGATTTAATTTAATTTCTAAAATTTCTATTATTTTATATTATCTAAATATCTTATATAATATAGTTATTAATCTATTAAATAAATAAAGAAGTTAGAGTTATAGCGACGAATATATAAAATTTAAAAAAAAAAAAAAAAGACTTTTAGTTTTTTATTTTTTTATTTTATACTTTTTTATAATAATATTAAGATTTAAGATTATAAAAATAAATATATTAAATTTAATAGCATTTTTAATTTTTAATTATTATTACGAGCGTATTCTTAATATATTACTTAGCTCTTAGCTCTATAACTAGCGAGTCTTAGCGAAGATATCTTCTATTATATTATATCTTCTTTCCATCTATATAATTTAATAGTCTTATTACTCTAGTTCTATCTTATCTATATTAATATTATATCTATACTAGTTCTAATATTATAATAAGACTTCTTCGTATACTCGACGAAGAGAAATATAATCGAATATACTTTATTCGAATTAGCGAACGAATTTAAAGAAATACGCTAATAGAGACTTTAATAATATCGTATTTCTAAATAAGTCTATTAGACGAGTAACTCGATTTTATAGCGAATCGAACTCGATAAATAATAATCGAGAGATAAATAAGATATTAAATTATTTATATAACTAGCGAATCGAAAGAAATAGTTAATATTATCTTATAAATACCTCTTATATATTATAGTAAGTCTGCTATAATAGCGACGAAAATAGCTTTAAAAATAACTCGATTCGATCTCTTTATTAAATATATCGATAATATATATAGTAAGTTTACTATAAGAATAGTAAACGTATAATCTCTTTATTAAGTATATCGATAATATATATAATAAGTCTACTATTAAATAATATTTTACATTAATAGATTCGATTCTTATTTACTAGTCGAAAAGATATAATATATTTTATAGAATATTTCATATTAAGTAATATTATACCGTACCCGGATATAGTATAAATAGAGTCGAATATTATATTATTTTTCTAATATAGATTCGAGATCTTAACGAGATATTCTACGATATAATATATCTATAATATTATATTATAATATAATATATATATAAAATATCTCGATTAAGATTTCTATATTTATAGAATAATTCGACTAAGATATATAGAATATATTTATTCTTCTTTATTAAGAGAGAGAGAATATAAAGAGTAATTTAATATAGCTATTTATCTTTTTATTAATAGTAATAATTAAAATAATAATTAGAACTATAAGCGTCTTTATTATTCTTTCTAAAATTATAATATAAAAAAATATTCTAAATTTTAAATCTTTAAATATTATAAGAATAAAATTCTATAATTATCTTTATTTATATATTTATCTTAACGCGTTAGATAAGCTTAATAAACTTTATATTTATTCTTCTCTCGAATTTTATCTTACTCTTCTATTCTACTCTATCTTAATTCTTTTAAATATCTTAAATCTATCTCTATCTAATTAAACTTATTAATTATTTATAAATAAATTCGCTTTTCGAGTTACTCTAGATCTCTTCGTTAAGATTAAATCTATTATTATTAACTCTCTCTAATTATAAATTTATCGATTATTTCTCTATGTATTAGCGATATATTTTAATAAATTTATAAATATTAGATTTATTAAAATACTTTTTATAAGCTTATTATCTTCGCTAATATAATTATTATAATTATTAATTAAGTTTTTATATAAAGTACTATTAGCTCTTTTAATCTAATTTAATATATTAAGATCTTCTTTAAAATTAAATCTAATCTATTTAAATTTATTTTCTTAATATTTTATATAAAGAATTATTATTAGAATATAGAATATCGCTAATAAATAATACTTTTAAATATTATAATATCTTTTAATTATTAAAAAGTATTACTTATATATAATAATCCTCGCGAGAGAATAAAGAATATTATAAGCTATTTAAGCGATTATAGCGTATTTAAACTTTAATTTCTTCTATTATTTTAAAATTAAAAAATTCGCTAAATTAATAAAAGAAGCTTTATAAAGATTAGAAATAAGATTATAACTAGAATAATAATTAGAAAATTTATTATTTCTTCTATATTATTAAAGCTAATTATATCTATTCTTATTATCTAAATTCTTAATCTTAGATTTTATTACTTAATTAAGCGTATTTTTATTTAATTAATTTATTCGCTTAACTCTTTATAATTAGTTACTTATATTAATATCTTAATAATTTTAAAATATTCTTATAAGCGCTTTTTAATAAATCTTCGTCTATAGCTTTTTTCTAATATTAATCTTTTAATTTAATTTCTTTAACTTTATATTATTATAATTTAAATATAAAAATATAATTTATTTATATAAATAATTTAAATTTAATTAAGTTCGATTATAATAGATAATTAATTTCTCGCGAGCCGTCTTAAAAGCTTTAAAAAGTTCTTTTTTCTAAGAAACTCTCTTTCTTCTTAATTTTTCGAGTTTTTTATCTATATAATTAAATAGATAATTATAAATATTAAAGACGTAGTAAATTATAGCCTTCTTTTCTCTATTTATTAATTTTATAAATTTATAAAAAAATCTAATAAGCTAAATTAAATATTAAATCTATTAGAAATTAATTAAAAATTATTTAGATATCTAGATTATAATTTCTATCTATAATTATTTTTTATTACTTAATCTTAAATAAATAGTTAATCTATTTTTTAAAAAGTATATAATATCGATATAAAGAAGTAAAGCGCGAATTAATATCTAATAAGTTAAATTTTAACGAGTCTTAATATTCTAAAAGAGCTTAAAAGAGCGTTTTTAATAATATTACTTCTTTTTAAAAGATTAATATTTATCTAATATTAAAATATCTTTATCTTAAAGCTATTTAATTTATAATATAAAAAAATCTCTTTACGCTAGCCGCTAGTATTAATATATATAATAATTTTTTAAATCTTAATATAATTAATAATATAATAATTAGAATAATAATAAGAAATATTATATCTTTATTAGAATTATCGATAGATCGATTATACTTATTTAAACTTAATTCTTATTTTCTTTATTATTTTAACTTCTCTAAAATTTCTTATTTATTAAAATAATCTTAATATTATTTAAAAGTTTTTTTAAAATTAATTAAATAATATACGCTATATAAAAAATATATTATAAATAATTTAAAAATTTAAATTCTTTAATATTAAGTAGATTATTTACTATAAAAATAAAAAGATAAATAATTAAATTATTAAAGAGTATATTATTATTATTAGCGTTATTAATTATAAGTCTAAATATATAAGATTAAATCTTATATTTTATAAGAATTAAATTAATAATACTTATAAGTTTCTAATTAATATATTTATCTTCGATATACTCGAAGTTTATAAGAATCTTATATTATTATTAATTAATATTAATAAAAAAGATTAAAATTATTATAAATAATTAATAATTATAAAATAATTAATAATTTAGAGCTAGAGAGATTTTAATATTATCGACTAATAAATTCTTTAATAATCTTATCTCTAGCTTTATAACTTTTCTTATTAATTAATTCTTTATAATAAATATTAATTTTAATTATATATTAAAATTAAGATAGTATAAAAATTATAATATTTTAGAATTATTAATAATTATAAATAAAATATTAGTATTTATAATTTAGCGATAAAATTATTTCGAGAAGTTTTCGCGTATAAGTTTTTAATCTTCTAATATTATAAGAGAATTTTAATATTATCTTTTCTAGAGTAAATAGTAAGCTAGATATTCTATTTATTATTTTATTTATTAATAATTTATATTATCTAATTTAGAAATATATATAATTTTTATAATTATTAACTAGATTTATTTATTATAAATTACTTAAATTAGATTTCTTAATATATCTCTTAGACTTAATATATACTATTATATCGCTTATTTTATAATCTATAGATAGATAAATTAGAATCTTATTATAATAACGATAAATAATATATAGCTTCTCGAAATCGACAAGCATATATTCGTTAAATTATATTTATTTCTAGGATTTTTTAATTTTTAAGCCTTAATAGATAGATTAACGATTACTATTAGATTTAGATTAATTCTATATAATCTATATTATCTTTATTTATTATTATATTTATTATTTTTTATTATTAATATTAAAAAGAAAGTAAGATTTATTACTATCTTTATATCGAAATATATTTATTAATATCTTATATTAAATATCGTTAGTTAAGAAAGCTAGGTTTACGCTAAATAGAGATTTAATTAATATCTTAAAATTAAGATATTTAAAGAGAAATTAAAAGAGATACGTAAATAAATAAAATATTAGAAATAAAATAAGATTAATATTTAATATATAAATTCTATCTTCTCGCTATAATAGAAACTTATACTATTTTAATAATATATCGCTATATTATTCTCGATATTTTAAATTAAAGATTAACTTTTTCTAATTAATATTATAATTAATAATTATATATTTAAAAGTATATAATAACGCTAATATAAAATTAATATTTAATTTTATTAATTTAAAACTCTAATTAGCTTAGCTATTAACGCTTTTCTATTTAATATAATATATACTCTATTCGCTTTAATATTAATACTTATTTATTATTATACT